>NW_010247039.1:132049-214357 GCF_000690775.1 Eurypyga helias | reverse complement strand
AATTTGGGAAATGAAACTAAAATTGGGGAAAAATACATTCATTTACCTGGTGGGAATTTTCTGCTATCGACTTGCAGAGCCCGTGAGTCCCCTCTGGAGAGGCCCCCGGGTCACACGAAGCCCGCAGGCTGCGGCGGTGGGTGCAGCAGTGCCCCGGGCTCCGGGCAGCCCCGGCTCGCACCCCTAGAGCAGGGAGAGATGTGGGCACCTGACCCTTGGCACCACTTTGGGCACTGCCCAGGAGCTTACTGCTTGTACGTGGGCTGTGGTTTTACCTGCTGGCTCTTTTATTATTATTTTCCTTTTATTTTGGTAATGGATGGAGAATCAGTGGAGTGAAAGAAGTGGGTGGTATATTTTGGATAGTTTCTGAACTGGAAGGAAAAGATTCATCCCCTTCCAGATAAGTAGGGAAGCAGACTGATAAATTCTGTCAGAAGGGAAGTTTGTGTCTGTACATGAAATGTTTCAGAAGTGGGCTTTTGTAAAGAGTGTACATCTGAGACTGGGGCAAAGGTGTTGCCTTTATATTGAACAAGAAGTTGCAAGTATTCCAGATAAACTCAAAATTGAAGGAGACCGGTATCAGAAGGGAATTGCAGTCCTTGAGATGTGAAGTGTAAAAATATATGACTGAGTGATTTAGCACAGCACATGCTGTAGGAGTGGTCGGAGCAAACTGTTTCAGAAGGACTGTGGGTAGACAAGCGGAGGGGAAGTAATAGGTAGTGCACAGGAGACCGCGATGTCAAAGGTGGAAGGCAGAGAGGAGTTGGAGTACCACAGATGCGGGTTTCCCACTGAAGTTTTCCTGTCAAGATGCATGATTTCAGGCTTGGTAACATCAAACTGAGGAAGATTTCTGTAGGGTCAAGTGTTGGTGTGTCAGAGGCATGTACTGAGGGAGTCTAAGGAGAAGTGGTAACTGGAATTTTAAGTGTTAAATTGCTTAATAAAATGACATTTTGGGATTCTGTTATTTCAGTTGTTCCCTCAATGACTGCCTCTGAATTTACAGTAAAACGATGTTTTTCTATCTGCAAATCTCACCAGTTAGCCAGGTGTATCACAGACAAGCTAGTGTATTTCCTTCTCATACTTGGTGAGTAATGAAGGCATCCTGCAGGTTATGCATCACTTCTGATAGGGCTTTGCAGTTCTTGCCAATCGGAAGTTGATAAATAGCGATATTAGTGATGCACAAGAAGGTACGTGCTGCACTGACTTGTCACTGTGCTTTATGTGTCTGTGCAGACGACTAGATACACTTGTATATCTGATATAACACTAGATACGCTTGTATACCTTATATAACACTGAGCAGTGTTTTCAGGAGAAATGAGTGTGATCAGCATAAAAGCAGTCACTAAGATTAAGCTTTGAAATAATAAGCCAGCTGAAAAGAGCTGGCCACCGAAGGAGTGATGCAGGAAAGGTTTTCTGAATGGTCTTCGTGTCCGAAGCACAAAAAGGGAAAGGCTGGGATTAGGTCGAGAGAAGACAGGTCTAGTACAGGGGAGACAGCATGATCCAGAAATTTGGTGGGTCAAGGAATGTAAGTGGCTTGAGGGAGCTGCGATCAGTGAAATGACAAAAAGGAGCTTTGCTCACCTAATACAAACCTCTACCAGGTTTGATCAGAAGGTGAGAGAGTAGAATCTAGAGGTTTTCAAGAGACCATATCAGCTAGAGGAGGAGGTTTAAGTACTGGGGGTGTTGTATGACAAGTAAAGTTTGGCATGAAGGAAGGTGAAAGCATGTGAAGCTCTGTGTTAGTAAGCAGCGACGGAAAGGAATGGGACAAGAGCTGGTGGGAACAATCACGTTATCTGATGGACCTGCTGAGTTCAAGCCCAAACACCTCCCGCTTCCCCTGGCAGCGTGTATTCTGGGGCGCTGCTGCTGTTGAGAGGGAATCCAGGGCTGATCCCTCGTGCCTGCAGTCTGAACTGCATTCCCTGTGTATATGATCGGCGATTGATTATGCAGTAAATGAGTGCTGCTCTTGTTGTCTTCGAGTTTATTATTCTTAAGTAAGGCATTTAAGTCGATGGAGCATTTTTAGTAGTCTGAAAAATGTAAACACTTTATGGAAAGAAACGTAAGCATTAAGGTTGGAAATAAAATATACTTGTATCTCTTAAAAGGTTTATCTTTACCCTTAAATATGCTGATTGGGCTTATTCTTTTTGCTTAGTCTTTGTGGGCTGTTAAAATCAGTTGCTTTTTCCCATCTCAAGGAAATGCATCTTTGACACTTCTCATGACCTGAGTCACGATGCTGTCACAGAGCCAGAAAACATCCTTAACGGTCATGGGTAAAAGAGCAGAGCAGCCGAGGGTGTGTGGTGGGTGGAAGAGGGAGAGAGATTGCTATGGTTTACTTCAGTTCCTATTCTATGGGTGTTTCAGACAAGCCATTTATTATAATTATCCATGGGTATTATTATCAAGTTCTCATATGCAGTGGTTCTCAAGGCACTTTTCTTTTTCACATAACTTGGGATAAATCCTGGGTATCCAACCTGGATTGAATTCAGATTCTAAAATATTTGTGCTAATTGTTGCAGCTAGAGCAAGGGAAAATAAGGCATAGGTAAAAAGGTGGTGGAAATAACAAAGCCACAAATGTATTAAGGTGCACTTTAGTGCCAGTGCTAAATTCTAATAAGCTAAGCTCTTTGAGTATAGGGCTGCTATTAAACGTCCCCTGCCTCCCTGTCTCCTCACCCAACACAGCTGCACCCAGAGGTGCCCTTCAGAAATTCCCAGACCAGTCATTTGCAGTTTCGGAGACAAACTGACCAGTTTTTCTGACTGTGTTGTCTCAATGCAAAAAAACAAAACAAAACAACAAAAAGTAGTTTGTGCAGTTCGCTTTATTCTTCATCATTTTGAAGAGAAAGCTGAGACACCCATATTTTCTAAAGTTCACAATGCTGAAGTGTCTCAGAGTCACCCCTGAAAGAAGGCTTTGAATTCAGAACTGTGTTGGTATGAATTATGATTGATAGAATAGTGCATACTTGTTTTCTCAAGCGCTTCATCACTCACCAGCAGACTGTGTTAGTAAAATTCCCATGTGCAAGAAATTGGGAGTAACAGAGTCTCTGCAGAGCGCCTAGAAGCTGCCTGTACAATAACCTCGTTAGTGGAGTGTTAAGTCTGAGCTCACATCATCCTTTCCTTGGAAGAGTTTGCAAACTCAAGCCCAGAGCTGTGGTAGCTGCAGCCACAGCTTCTGATCCAGGGCTGGCTTACAGCCACGCGTCGGGAAGGGTGGGCAATGCACCATCGCTTTTGTTTGAAAAGTATTCCATAGCTATCCCCGTAGCTAATCTTGGTGTCTTTTAACCTGTGGAGAGTTGAAGGTGGAAGGTCTGGTACAAAGAGGGCAGCAGTGGCTGGACCCCTCCCTGCCGGGCTGGAGGTTACTAGGGATGACCTAAGAGGGGAAGGGCCAGTTTGGCCGATTTTGCTGGTATCCACCATCTGGAGGAAACCAGCTGAAGTGTTGCTGCTGCCGCCGGCTTTGTGGAGATGCAAAGCCTGGAGCCAACAGCTGGCAATCAAGTTCTGTTGTTTTTACTTCCAGGAGAGTTTTGCCCATAAATGGACTTGAGCTTTGCACCAGCAATATTTTTAGTTAAGTAAGTCCTGAAAGATGATTGTTACACCAGACTTTTATGTGTGGTGTTGGAGGGGTTGTTTTCTAAAGAAATGCTTCAAGGCACCTTTACTGTGCAGCTTGTTGAGCAACGTCAGCGCAGCAAACCAGTATCTGCACAAAATGAGGAGGGAAAACTGCAAGCAGATATTTGGGTCGGATTTTCAAGGAGATCTTTTCCACACAAGGCAGTTAACTCTATGGATGTCCTCACAGCTGTTGCTGAGAGGTGCCACAGAGCCTGGGACACTCTTGCTCTTCTGGAAGAAGTGGCTTCCTGCTTTTTGATTCCTCTGAACTGTCAGTGTAATTTCTTCTCCACGCAGGAAAGGAAGAAGTATGCGCAGAGCTGTGTGAAACAGCCAGCTGTGTGTCACTAATTATTGAAGTAAATGACAGGTTCAAATCCCAGGTAGCACTTGAGGTTTGACCCGTTCTTTCATAATCCGTCTTTGGCCAGGTAGAGATAACGTGTGTTAAAGGGCTGATAGGAGTTCCTTCTCTCTTCTGTCCTTTGCCAAGGACAAGAGGAGATCTTCGGGTATCAGTGGGATGCTTTATAAATGAGGGGCAGGGTTTTTGAAACTGAAGATTGTAGAAGGAAGAGAAACTTCAGGACAAAAGGGGTATTATGAGGCCATGTTCAGATTTTGAGTGGATGATGCTGACGAGCAGTTGGAAGAGCTGAAGTTCAAGGAGCTCGGGTGAGAGGGCAGAGGAGACTCTCATCAGTGGCTGCAACACTTGGACTGGCGCTTGCATGTCTCGGCAGAGAATTCTGACTTAGGAGCTCGTCTGTCACGATCACGTGCCTTGCCTGGATGCAAATAGAGAGAAAGTTCTGCTTTCTTAGGATAATCATGAGATTTAGTGCAGCTGTGTTTCAAAACGTTCAATTTTAAGCAGTTTTAAGCGTTACAAAACCAACTGGTTGCATTATTTTCTCCCATCCATTTCAATGGAATCAAGTTAGTGATAGGTTTTGGATTTGCACCAGTTTAATTGAGAGAAAAAATTGTTCCAAGTAGCTAGATTGTGTGCACATACATGCTATAGCTGACATGTAATGTTCTTCCCTTAACGGCTCTAATGGTATTGGAAGTAGTGAGGGTTAGGGTGTAAAATGAGGTTAAATTTGGTAGGATACAATTCAAGGAAATTGAAGTGTAACTTCAATTTAGAAGTGATCGTTAACTAAAATAATTAGTTTCCTGACTTTTTCTAGGAGAATGTGTAACATTTTACAGAGATAAAACGCATTTGGCTGAGTAAAACAATGTAAAAGAAAACAGCCCACTTCAGCAGTAATTAGCACTCGTGGTCTTGAGTGTGTTTCTCAGGACGGTGTTGAGGTTGTCTGTCAAGCTCTTCCAAATGACTCCTGCGAGCCAGCGTTGCTTCCGCAGGGCGCTGCTCTGGTCACAAGGCAGCGTTTCTCACCAGGGCGCTGCTGTTTCCTCTTCCGACTGTAACAGATTACAGATTATACTGGAACATGTCTGAGAAAAGGTCAGAAACGAGGGGGAAAGTCTTGGAACTGGAGCTGGGAAGCTTTGCATTCTCATCCGGGAAACATTTTGTATGGAATAAAAAGCAAAGCAAAATAAACTACCACATCCATGACACTTCTGGTTTTCCTGCCGTTTTCTGTCTGCCAGTTAGAAAGCATTTTATTTCCCTTGACCTATACGATTAGTGAATGTTTAGTTGAGAATCTCCAGTGTTACCCTAAACAGAAATAACGGCCAAACAGTTCGTTTTCTTACGACTCGGCCTCCGCATGATGGCATAGCCTTGAGCTACTGCATTTTTATTTACCAAATTAAAGATGTTTATATGTAGTGTTAATGTCGGCAGACTTCGTGGTATGCTTTGAAATGTAGTCTGTTAAATACTGTAAGATGTAAAAGCTGATCAAGTGGATTTTGAATTTTAATGACACTGCATTACTAAGCTTTTTGTATTGGAGTAATGGAAGAAAACCAAAAAAAATCAGCATAGAATCATTATGAAGCTGAGAGGTGCTCGATGCCAGTTTAGTTTTTTATGTAAAGTGTACAGAGAAACTAAGATCCCTGTTATCTTTACTTTCCTACCAGAAAACCAGTCTGGGCCAAGTCCTGTTTGCTTTGCTTGCTGACAGGGTGGAATTCCGCTGTGCAAAGGTGATCCCACAACACTTGAACAAGGACACGTGCCATATGCAATTGAAACTGCCCGGGGATATTTAATGGGGAAAATGATTTCATTTCAGTTTGGTGGTGAGTTGGGTGTTTGCATCCCTTCGTTGTTAGGGTGTAGTTTTGATTTTAAGATGGAGTTCCCTTTCTGTCTGACGGGGTGAGGCTGTTGCGTGGTGGGAGCTCTCATGCCCGTGTAGTAGAGCTGGGTTTAAATTGATTAAAAAGTGAGTTGATTGTGTCAACATGGTACTGTGTGTGGACTAAAGAGATGGACAAATAACGGTGGAGCAATCAGTGTGGCTGCATCAGCATAATTCTTTGAGGATCCAAGAAAGTCTCTTTGCCTAACAGTGTGCTGTATTCACAGATGAGCTCCTTGGGGCTGGCAGGAATATATCTGCCCTGCTGCATTTTAATGTATATTTATGTTATTAGTAGCTGCAAAAATCAGGATGTTTTTCTTCCTCTCCCCAGAAGATGATCTCAGGCAGTGGTGCCCTGAAGTACTCCATTCAGATGCTGACCAGTTTCAAATCTGGCCTGAAATCGAGGCTCGTAGTTGGATCAGAAGAGGACAAGTTTACTGTATTAATTGCTTTCAGTTGTTGAACGCTTTTTATACAGTGTTACAAACTCACAAGTCTCGCACATTTTTTTCCCATGTGTGACTTCCCTTTCAAATCCAAAAGTACATTTTGCAAACAGAAATGTGTGATTTGATCAAATGTTTAAATCTCACATTCCTGCCATAAGACAGATTTAACGATAATTGTAAATAAAACCATTATAAATAAAAGTTGTGGCCATCAATAACAGCACTGCAGTGGCGAAGGTGTGTGGGTTGTGGAGGGTGACTCTTGTGTGGCTGTCGAGCGGGACCAACGCAGCCGGGTCCCAGCTGTGGGCTGCGTTGAGGAGGGTGGACATGAGCCCAGCCGGGCCTTACCTGGGAGCTGCTCCTGATGTCTTTTCCACAGATGTCCTGCTTTGTCAAAACCCAGTAAATCTTGTGAAGTTTATTTTCCTTATAGCATCTGTGTTTTATAATGGTGCTTTTAATTTGTTTTTTCTTTGTCTGCTGGGATTTCTTTTGTCCGGCACTTTCAGGCCTCCCTTCTTCTCTCGGTGGAAGTGAGTCTGTTAATGATGACCCCGGCCAGGCCGGCATGGCAGCCACTCCCTCCGTCTGACAACAAAACCCATTGTTGTTTTCCTTCTTCACTTTTATCCTCGACTTAATCCATTTTTCCTTTGAGTATTTGTGGAATGGAATGTCTGGTAAAGCGTGGCTCAGATTTCGGGTGGCCGGTCTGATGGAGATTTTGTTGTGGATGTTCAGCAAGCAGGTACAAGGATAGAGCTAACTGGTTGTACTTCGGTGTCTCAGAAGGCAACATTTATCCAAGCTGAGGCTGTGCTTGTAAATAAACTGCTGCTACCAGAGCCACGACATGCTCCGCTTCTTTCCAAGTCCCTTAGTAAGATTATTAACAGATTTACCAGCAGCTTAAATTGAGACATAAGAACTTTTCTTTTTTCCAATGGAAGACTAAAAAGCTGAATTAACTGTAGGATTGGTTTGGATTGGGTGTGGTTGAGCTCAAGAGTTTGGACCTTGAGTTTGTAATATTTGAGTGAAAATAATCTAAGTGCTTCCTTTTGCGTGTGTCCATAGCTGAGGCCCGGAGTGCAGGCAAATGGGAGGATGCCTACGGGGAAAATAAACTTTAGCCTAAACTGGCTTTAATGTATTCCTCGCACAGCTCTTGAACTGTCACCTGAAAGTCTCTTTGGTGGCAGCCTGTGGAAAGACAAATACTTCACCCAAGGGCCTTGCAGAGGGTCCTGAGTGCTGTTAGCTCACGCGCTGGGTGATTACCAAGGGAAGGTGCCTCAGCACTCAGGAGCCTCTGCTGGAAATGTTCACATTGCTTCTTGAGAGGACAAGTTCGCCATGAAATTGTGAAGGTTTGTAATTTTTTTTTTTTTTAGAAAAAATTAATTTTTTCTAGATTAATTGCAATGGAAAGTATTCCTTGAAGAGTCAACAGGACGTGATTTGTGTGTAGCTGTCAGTATACAACCAAGTTAGTATTTGAAGTTAAATTGTAAATGCCGAGTGAAGCTACTCTATTGAAGCTATAATCCCAGGGTTTTATTCTTTATTAATATACATATCTCCTTACAAGAATGAACATATACTGTCCATATGTGGCAAAGTAACGAGTACAGGATTCTGCTGGATGAAAAATATTTGATGTTTCTAGCCAGCTTAAACTTTGTCTTATCTGTTGCTTGTCCTTTGACAGTGAGTCAACAACTGCTCGAGCTGTAGAAATAATGTTGATGCTTGAGTGCATTCTTTGTGCTCTTTCGCCCTGCTACGGCAGTCCTGTGCACACACAACTCCTCTTCACTGCAGGAGTTGTGCCCTGCTTTGCAGGCCTGGAGAAATGGAGGGTGACTTCAGCGAATTTCTAGACGGGTGCAACAGCGTGTCATAAAATTACGGGGGTTTAAAATGACTTATTAAACATCATTTGTGACACTGTTTTGTTCTAATGAAATTCAGAATGCGCAGTACAGCTTTCGCTTGGGAAAGGATCAGCCCTAATTGTTAAATGGCATGCATGTACCTCTCTCATAGGTCTGAGGTGACGTACAAGGAAGATACAACAGTATTGATCACTGATATCATAAAAATAGCTAAAAATAGGCTTGTGAAGAACAAATATGCTTATTTCTTCTATTAAGCATGATTTTCTTTAACCTTACTCATTGCACCGTCTTAATGGCCAGATTTTCAAGAAAACCTTTACTGTCAGAAATAACTCGTGTCTTTATAGCATTCCATCTTTTAATTTTTGACTTGTATCACCTTCGGTTACATTTATTTGCAGTTAAGCAACTGAACGTCGCTGCAGAAAATGCAGATGGGCAGGCAATAGTTATTGGGATATGTTAGGTATTTTCAGCTTTTCCATTTGTCATAGATGATTTTTTAATTGTTTGTGCTGTGAAGTGCTGTATGTTATGAGCTCTAGATTAGCTGATTTTTTCTTGACGTTTTCATGCCTCAGACTAAGCTCTACATTTCAAAATGAAATGCTTGACCTCTGAATGCTTTTTTCAAAGAAGAATCATGTTATTTTGGTCCCATTCAGTATCTCTTTTACACGTTTTCAGTTCTCTCTGTGTAGTTTAGTTATTTTTTTGTTTACCTTTTGTTTTCTTGTGTGTGGGCCTAAAAATTTGTAGGATCTTGTTGCTACAATTAATAAAAAAACTCCTAAGTGAGGACTTAATCCTGCAGTTTTCTGAGTATCCTCAACTACCTCGGGATTCCTCGACTTGTAGGAAAATGATGAAGCTCATCCTTGTGTAGGAAGGACATCTGTAAATGCCTCATTTCTCTGCATGCAAATATTCTGTTGAATCACCTGAAGGTTTTGCATATGCAGAACTACATGATGTTGGGAGCAGAGGGCACTGAGTAATTAAATGTGGCTTGAGAGGGAGAGAGAGGGGACTGTTACAACACAGTCGTTTGGTTCAGTAGTTCATGGTTAATCATTATATTCCTAACAAGTAAAAGAAAACAAATTAGAGACATTTGGAGCCCCTTCTGTAGATACCGTCACTGCTGCGTAGAGTGCAGCGGCTCATGGTGAATGTAGGAGGGTGAAACACTTTCAGAGAGGCCTTGATTACATGCAACAGTAACTAATTAGACAGTAATGCAGAAAACTAGTCTTTCTACAAGACTTCTAGCTTCTTTCTACAAGAACCAAGAATGCATTATGCAACTAATCTTAAAAAAATTAATTGCATCTCAGTCTTAATTTAAAACTGAGCTGGGTTTTTTTTTTCCCCTTTCCTGTTTCTTTTTATTCCAAGTTGGTGCAGGAAAGTTGCTATTAATGAAATCTGCTCTCTGAGACTTCAATAGGCTTGTTATTCATTAAAGCCTTGCTATTTCTCTTAAAACGTATTGACTAATGTTCAGGCCAGATACTTAACACAAAATACACTTTGTAATTTCATCATTTTTTGTTACTGTGCTTTTCTGATACAGAGGTCTATGGACTTTGTAGAAAAAACAAATAAAACCTCTAAGCTTACAGTTATATAGTATTAAAAGAAGGGTAAAGGAAGCATTGAGTGTCTTTAGGATGATGAGACATTCATTAAGATTTTTCCGCCTTCCTTTTCCTATTTTCAATCCATCTGAAGTACCATTAAAGCTTTTGAGGCAGCTTCCTGTGAGAAACCCTTTTCTGTGCTGTTTTTCTTCCTTCAAAAAAGGTGGCTGCTCTTCAGTCAGATTGTATGGATTTGGCCTGGGATTTGTATAATATCTGTGTAGAATGCATCGGTTGTTTAGAAACCTAATTCCCAATATGGCTCCCTTTTGATTAAGAACAAAGCCAGCGTTTCACAGCATTATAGGAACACAGAAAAACAAGTTAATGATCTAAACCTTTTAATTCATGGTTGCTTGTCTATTTAAAGTACTTTTGATTCTGTTATAAACAGACTGGCCCCTTTTTTGTTTAACTTCTTTCTTTGGTTTCTTCACATTTCTTTCTTTACTGTCCATGAAATTTGTAGCTAGTTTCCTTTTCTCACTGAAGAATGAAAGGTTGTGACTACAGAATGATACAGAAAGTAAGAAAGCGTATCTAAACTGGGCGTATATCCAGCACAGACCTCTTTGAAACAAACTAAATTTAGGGTTGTTGGAGTTTTTTGTTATGTTTCCCCCCTCTTTTTTTTTTTGAGTACCTACGTTTTGTTTTCTTCTTATTTGAATGAATATAAAATTTGTTACTTCTTGATACTTCCATGATTTTTACATGTAGTTTGACATGGCTTTATTTTATACAGTTCCTTGTTATTTTCCTCCGGTCTTAGTCCGGCAGATTACTATTATGTGTGCCTTTATCCGTAGAGACAACAAAAAGCGACCTTTTCAGGACTTTCAATTACCAACACTGTATGTGGTACTTTAGGAAAATAGTTCCCTTCCAGATTTTCTTCTTTTTTTTTTAACGGAGAATTGGAATCCAGAGCTTGGTCTTCAAATTGAACTTGAAATCTTTTTGGTGAACAAAACTGCCAGGCAAGCTTTTTTTTTTCCATGGAAGAGGACCTTATTCCCATATATAAAAATAAATATTTGCTGCTTCCATTGTAATTTATTTTTTACCTGAAATGAAGATTACTTTTTTAGATCTGTTTTTGTTTACAACAGGTACTCATTATTTCTTTTTTTGGTAAAAGCTTATTTCAAGCAGTTGTTAGAAATGATAAATGGAGAAAACTTTCCAATAATGTGTTTTTTTACGTCTCTATCCCATCAAGGTAAATTGAACAGCCAAGATACTTACAATAACTTCACAAACAATAATCCTGGGAACCCTCGACTCCTGCCTCTTCCAAGTTTGACTGTGGTGTTGCCTCTTGCTCAGATCAAACAGCCAATGACATTAGGGACCATCACCAAACGCACAGGGTAAGTGTATCTGCACGCTCCTTTCTAACGTTGTTTATAATTAATATGGACATAATATGTGTTACTAGTGATACTTAAGCAGTAAAACTATTTTAGTTTCCATGTATGTAATTTAATGGCAACAGAAGGGGGGTGGAGGGAAGAGGAGGCAAGAAAAGAAAAGCAGCATCCAGTATGTAAACAGAACCTGAAAACAACTCTCTACAGATTTAGGAGTATTTATTTGGGTGGGTCATTTTCTTGCAGTCTACCATATGGGAAATACTATATGCTGACATCAGGAGAAGTTTCACACCAGGAATTGCTATGAAACATAAGCAGAGCTGTATTCAATCAGAATAAGTTATGGGTTTACTTTCTTTTTTTTAGCTTGTTTATTTTGATTTCCAAACTTTTCAGGGAGAAATTATTTTTGACTATCAGAAAAGGAAAGAGAATAAGCCAGGTTGAGTATAAAGAGAAAACTTAATCCTGCTGTTTTCTTGACCTTATTTTTCCTCTGAAGTGACTGTTCTGTACTATGAAATTCACGTGTGGACTTTCATTCCGGAGCCAGCTGCACTTTGGTACTTCTCACTCTGCCATGATCCAGCACTTCATAATATTTGTTGTGAAAAACTCTACAAAATATATGTATATTATAGTTACTAAAAGTTTTGTGAGCTTCAGAAACTTTAAGAATTTTTAAGTTAGTCGGTACTGTTCAACAGTGATACTTTTCGCTAAATTTCAAGTCTTCAGTTTCTGCAATTAATAGATAAAGCTAGTGGGTGATTATTCTTTCCACCCTCTCACTTTTTTTGGTTGTTCAATATTTTCTGAATATTGCCTAGTTACAAGTGACCAATCCATTACTTACAGATTGCTTTTACATTTTAAGCAAAACAGATCGCGTGTGGCATGTGGTTGGACAAAGCAGTTGAGAGTCCTGCAGGTTCATAACATTTTCCTCTGTGTTGGCAAATGAGTGCAGGCACTGTCTTGCTTCAGTGCTTTCTTGCTCAAACCCCCATAGGGAGGTGAATTTTACCTTCTCTTTCATGAACCCGGGAATTATTTTTCCGGCGAGAGCTCATGGATATTCTCTCTCTCCCTGATTAATTCCCATGTTCTGTGCTTGAGTGTTCAGAACACCCTGTAAAATCTGTTCTTCTTTGTTTAGTGCAGGAAGTGTGCGTGCTGAGGTTCTAAAGCACGTGTGCACACACATACGTGTGCATGCGCATACATAACGTGTATGCACATACATACGTGTGTACCTGTATATTTAATCTCTGACAACCCAGTCCCGCTCTTGCTGCCGTAAATAAGAATTTCATTAGACTAGATCTGATTTCATTAGATCGTGAACTACGAACATGCAGTTGCCCTTAGCACAGAGGCTGTCTGCGGATAAGTTCCTGAACTTCATAGAGAATTGTAAATGGGACTTAGAAACAGGAAAGAAGCAGTGTGAGGGTAATGCTGTGGTTTAACTTCTTCCAAACATGTATTTCCGCTGCTTATTTTTGCATTTTTTTCCTGCTTACAGTGTAAAGACAGGCAAGGGAAATAGTTTGTGCGAGCGGTCAGGTGGATTTTGAAAGTACGGAAAGGTGTGATCTTGGACGAGGACGGGAAGGGAGGTGGGGTCGGAGAGAGGTTGATGTGCATGCAGATACACAGGAAGTTACAGTCCCGAAAGAGAGGAAAATATCAAAAAGGTGACTTGAAGAGTACAGTCAGCGAAGGACAGAAAGGTAATTCTGGGGTCAGGAGGTAGACTCCTAGAAATGGACAGATGCTTAGAAGAAGGTGGGACAGGAGACAGAATAAAAAGCCAGCTGAGAGTCTGCCGTGGGTAGGGTGATCGCAGCACTGGCGAGAATGGTGAGTTTTAAAAAAGCACTTGGTTTGCAACAGTAATTCAGGCAGCGGCCTTTACAGAGGCTGTTCCGTTAGCGCTGTGCTGATACCAGTAAACTTTTCTGCAGGTATTGCAAATGTCATAAATCTGCATTATTTTATTGAATTATCTATTCTTAAAGACACTTAACATATTCAGAGAGTATTCATGTTCGTAGTTGTCTTTAAGTAAATTTTACTGTTCCAAACTGTCCTTGTCCTATATTTTGTGTAATTAATTTTAAAAACTAATTAGATTTAAAATACTCAGTGAGGCTTTAAAGGGGGGGAAACAACAGTCATGGGAAATACCCTGCTGTGTAAATACAGTTTTCATGAATGAGGATCATAACTTTAAGCGAAGCCCATGTAAAGGCATCGTGCTAAGCTGAGAGCTTCCTTCATTTGTTCTGCATCCAAAAGATTTGATGAAAGTACACAAAATTAACATGAAAAGCTGTATTTATAAAGCAGGGATTTAAGAAGAATGCCTAGGATCCAAGAAGCCTGGCATGCCTAAAATGACCAAATTGAGACAGCAGCCTTAACTTAAACCTCCAGGGGGCAAAGCGTGTGTTTAACATATTTAACATCTGCCCTCATATTTCTAGAAACACATAGCAACGTAAGTCTGCACAGTGTAATATTTAGACAGGACAGGGACCATCTGCCTCACTCTGGGAAGTGTAGGAGGCATGTATTACTGCAAATGGCAAAAGACAGATGTATTTACACCTACATGGTCAGCACCTTTAAGCACTGCTCCGAGGAAACAAGGCTCTTCTTTGGGAGCAGCTGCTTAACCTTGTGATTGTGCAGTGATCAGAAAAGGAGACGGACTCGCTATCGGTTGGATTTTACAGTCGCTCTTCAGTGGCCCTCAGAGCAGATGCCTTTTCTGTTGTTGCTACTATTAAAGAGCTAAAAATCTAATCTGTTGCAGCACATTTCTAGAAGTAAAAAGTAAGACTAAAAGAATACCATATAATTAGCCATTCTGGATTTGTCCGTTTTGTTTGCTTTCAACATAGGAAAAGCTGCTTTAATACTAGACATCAATTAAGTTATGCAGGTTCTATTAACCAAAACCCCAAGTTGGTTTGTTTCCTTCTAGTATCCAAGACAGCAAAATATTTTTCAGGTACTGAAAGGACTGATCAGTGCTCTTAATATCCTCGGTCTCAAGCAGAGCTGAAAACATGTCATTTTACTTGACAAGTGGAATGGCAGTAAATTTTTTAAGTGTTCACAGTAGCCCTGTGGGAATGAAAGCCCAGAATCTGGAGTTGTGTCATTGCCGTACTGTTCAGCACAGGTGCTTTTTTTCTCATGCAAACTTACGGCTTTTGGAACATTTCCTGATCAGTCATTAAACTCTCCTGTTCTGAATACAATTCACATGCTCAGCACTGAGTAGCTCAGAGCTTACCTCCTTTCTTGCCATCACTATCATTTCCTTGTTCCCTACCCTCTGTTTCTTCCCTTGCTTTTTCAAGTCTCTCATTATAATTTCTGCACCTTGATGAAGCACTTAATTTTTGTCCCTATATTTTGTCATCCCATTGACTCGCTTTCCTGCAGTTTGTACTGTCAGCACATTCTGAGGAGCAGATACGCTTTCCCAAAGGGACTCTAACACTAATGAGGAAGGAAGCATCTTATGTTTTAAAGATTAAGGGGATATGACAGTAAAAGAGGTAGATTTAATAGGTCTTTACATGTCTGTGCCTCAGTTTCCTTCTCAAAATTTTAATAGTAATGCTGAATTCCTTCTCAGGTCTGGTGAATGGGTTAATTCATTGCTCATTTACAAAGAACTTACAGATTTGAAAGGGGAAGAACTGCATGGTCCATCTCATGCTTGTCTATAAAAGGCAGTGAATCAGAGTGTGTTAGAAGACAGCTTTGTGCTTTGCAGTAGCTTTATGAGCGTTCCTTGTGTTGGTGGGCTGAGTTGTAGTTAGTTTCCAGTTTGTAAGAATGTGGGGACACAGATGAGCTGTAATAGGAAGGAGGGAAATAACAGAGACAATAATTGCCCCAAAAGAAAAAAACTAGTGTAAAAGTCGACTTCTCTGACAGCAGCATTTGTTTTAACTTTCTCAAGGGATGTGGTCATTATACTTGTATCATACTTCATTCTCAAATACATTATAGCTTTAGTGAAACACCAGGTTGTAACCTGCATTAGTTGGGTCTTGTCAAAACAGAGACATCCGACGTACCTTCTAGGAGCGGGAATAAACCTTACTTTGTTTTCCATCCAAAAGATTTGGATGGTGTGTTTTTACACGTGAAACTGTCCGTTCTTCCTCCTGTCCCTCCTTCCACCCCCAGTAAGGAAGGGGAAAAGTAGGTAAAGTGGCTGGTGCAGTTTTGTCATTGTAGCGTTTCATTGCTTTTCATTGAACTGAAAATCACTGACAGCCATTGGTTTCATTTTGACTTAGAGAGCTTAATTTATTGCTGGTTCTACTGCTGAAGCAAACAAAAATGAAGAGTGAAAAGTCATGGTGTCATGATACAATTAAGTAGGAAAAAGAACCAAAAACGTCAAGAAAAAAATTGTAAAGTGAAAGTAAGAATTCAGTACGAGAGGGCAGCTTCCCCGCATGCTGAAGCCAGGCATCCTCTTTCTGGCACATTTCTCAGATGTGACACCTTTAGCTTTTATAATACATTTTGGTAATAGAGCAGCTACTGTCATGATTTTCAATTCATATGAAATACAGTTATTTGCACTAAATTTTGTTCAGGTCCCACTATGAACGGATTCTTGCTATGGCAACATGAGGGTTAGAGTAAGTGGTTAGTGCACAGCTTACGCAAAGCTTAAATGGTTTTTACAGAACCTGATAATGCAAAATCAAAGAATGTTTCAGTTTTCAATTTGCTAAAACTCAGAATCAGATAAGAAATTAAGAAAATTCTGGGGGAACTTTGAATCATAAATCATCTTCATTCCATAATTTTCCTTTGAATTTCTCGCTGGTTGTCAGAATGGGGAACCTCAGCGAGTTTTTTGCCTCGGCATTGCTGGGTTACTGTCACCGAGCGTAGCCATCTGGTGCTGTCTTTTCAAGGTTGGGTTATCCTGTAATTTGTACATTCTCTCTCTTTCAGTTAGCATACCCTCCATATTATGTGAAGGAAATAGTGAAAAACAATTGCTTATATAAATATCATAGGAAAAAAAATAGTAATCCTAAAAGAAATGAGGTCTCATGAACAAAAAGGAAATGCCAAGTTGTCTCTCTCACACTTAAGACTTTTTATTAAGAGTCTACTGTACTCTTTTCAGGTGTAATTCTGTTTTCTTCATGATAAGGATTCTGTATTCATGTTAAAAAGAAACAAACAAAACCTCCATTGAAGCATGTATCCACCTAGGTCAATTTGTAATTAAAATAGAGGAATTTGTTAATTTACAAGTATAATCAGATCAATATAATATGTTGTGCAAAAAACCCCAACCAAAACAAACAGACAATAAAACCCCAAACCGGCTTATGTTTTCTGTTAAAACATTCTAATGAGGTCAGGGAAACGTCTTTTGCCTGCTTCTTGCACCCAGAGAAACTGAGGCAGAGAGGAAAAGAAAATGCTAACCAAAGCATCCAGGATCATCATTCAGAAATTCTAAGCTCCCAGTCAGGTTTGTTCCCTCACCAGTGGCTCACGTTTACAGTAGGTAGAGTCTAGGTTTTCAACTGTATTGGCTGTGGATTGTGCAGAAGACTTAGCTTTCCATCAAGTATTTAAACGGCGTGACAGTGCTGATCTTCTGTTGGGCCGTTAGAATGGTCTGCAGCTCAGGGCTGAACATGTGGGCTGCACGGGCGATCGTACAAGTCACACAGCTTAACTGGGTTTTGTCACTCTTCAGAGATGGTACGTTATGTCTAGAAAGGCAGATGGTTCCATGACCTGAGCTCTCCCCCCCGACACTGATAGCCAAACATGCATTTAAGTACAAACCCAGTTTGTAAACTAGTTGAAGGCTGGTCCGTTATACAGAGTTTGAAAGATCTTCAATTTTTTTTTAACCTATATTACTAATAAAAAATAGGGAGTGGGGAGGACAGATTTTTTTCTCTGCAATATTCTGTTCTATATTGGATTTTTACACTTTTGGTTGTAGATGAATGCATGTGTTAGTTTTGTACCTTCACCTAAATGTGTTCTGAAGAGGATGTTTGCATTCATTGATGTTGTGCTCATGTCAAATTTAGTTCACAGACCTAATTTTTATCACACAGGTCTGCTTTTAATTGAGCAGGCACGTGGCTGAGTGCTTTATACATCTCTCTGGTAGACCTTTTCTGTTAGGTGGTTGCCTGAAAATATTTCACTTGTTTCAACTAGCCAGAACTTATCCTTGAGCCAGAGTATAAAAAGACGAATGACGAATTGGCATTTACAAAATCAGTTATTCAGCAATTTCGTGGATGATGTTACATCCCAAGTGAGTATCAAAGAAGACTTGAGCATGTGAGTCACTCTAAATTTGCCTCCTGTTCCTCCTTTTCAGATTTTATGCAAATGGAAGTATGGCAGAGGTTTTTTCAAGGGAGATGTAAACAACACAGGAAATTTCCATTAAAAATGCACTAAAATCAGTGGTGTGCAGTACCACTTAATGACTATACACAGTGCAAATTACTTGAACAAAAAATACAATAAAATCATGTTGTAGATAAATTGTTGAGTGACCAAAAACGCAGGTGATTTTTAACATCAAATACATTTGAAGTAAATTAGGGTTCTCTTTCCGGCATTCTGCGCAAGCTTGTAAGTAAGGAAATGAGATTGCTGTGTCGTACAGTTGCTGAAGGTTTTGAATGTAATGGTGTGTTTCTATCCTAGGAAAAGGCTGAATATTTTTTTCTAAAAGGTGGTGCTTGTACCTGTCGTTGGTTTTACTTGGGACTTGCCTCTTTTCAGTAAATTTGTAAAACTGCCACTCAGACCTTCAGTGTTTCACGGCAAGCACCCAAATATTTGTTCCTTTTGATGCTGATTTACCTTTTCTATTGGTTTTGACTTTAATGTCTGTTTAAGGCTCTTGACTGCTTTTGCCTCAGAATTCTCAGCAGTTTTCAGGAAGGAAACCTAAACTGTGTCCAGCTGAAGTTCTAGCCTTAAAGCCTGCTTGCAACTGGTGCATTCCGTTTGTGGCAGCAGTTGTGCATGAAGAGCCTGCCCCGCCAGCTCCTGCTTCTGTGGGTGGTTGCCTTGTCAGTGGGACTGTTCATGTGAGCGGTTATGTCGTGACCGTCAGCATGCTGGTTACATGAGAGGTCGACATCTCTCTCGGGACATCGTGAATGGTTATAAAGAATTATTTTGTTTACCTTCTGCATAAATCTTGATGGCATGATATACAGTGTACTTGTTGGTAATTGAGTTTTCATCTAATTTCTGTGCATTTTTCCCCTTTACGTGAAGACCTTACCTGTTTGGAGCAGGATGTTTTTCCATAAAAGCTCCCTGGTGAGTTCCCAGTTCAAACCCAGCATGCCTATAATTCATTTGCTGTCCTCACTGAAAATAACTGTGCTTAGACTTTTTAATTTTTGATTAATTTTTTTTCAATTCGTTTACTTGCATGGCTGATCCATAGATGGAAGCGCTGCATACTTTCGCTTTGAAACTACGGATGCGTGTTCACCATCAGGCATTGTCAAAGAACTGCATTCACTTTTTTCCTTTTTTTTTTTTTTAACCTTTGAGAGGACATTTAAATTTTAAATAGCAGAGAAGTTGAAAAAATAAATTATTTCCCAGTGGGCAAAAATTATTGCGATACCTTTCCAAATCAAGGCTCTTTTTTTCAATGTAGCTAGCTCTGTTATTGTAGCACTCAGCTGCTTACAGACAGAAAACATGGGTGCTGACCTCTCCAAAGTAAGCCAGGCGAGCAGTGAGTAGGCAGGAAGGTTCGGCGCTAAGGGGGTTGTAGGAAGGAGAACGGGCACTGCCAAAAAAACCCCAAAGCTTATCACAATTAGCAAAACCCCCACCACAGTTCCATTGCAGTCATGATATTAGAAATGGTGGGGGGTTCGGTTTAAGATGTCAGATTGCAGCGTATTACAGAAATACAGACAGAAGAAGAACCAAGTTTGAGTGTTTCCCTGACTTGGCGTGCTGGGTTCATGTGGTGCTACATAACCTTCGGTCAGGTTTTGCAGTGAGGTGGGGGTAGGGTGGTTGAACATTTGGGTAACAAGAATGGAAGAAGTTTGAACATTCCTTAGAGCGTTCTTGGAGAATATAGAAACTTTCAGCTTGGAGTTTTTTGGGGTGGGTTTTTTGTTTGGGTGGGTTTTGGGTTGGTTTTTTTTTGTTTAGCTGAGAATACTTAGCTATGCTTATCAGTGTCTGTTAGAACATTTGTATGTGGCTCATACTACTACTACAAGTTGGTTCCACATATATCACACACACACACGCCCCGTGTCTCTGTCAAAATGCCATCTGCAGCAGGAAGAACTTGTGAGAGCTCCGTCAGGGTAGAGAGTCTGCAGAGAAGGGCAGAGGACAGGCAATGAGGAATATGGGAGCTGCACCACGGAAAAGCGAAGGCGCTAAAAATGGCACTAAAGGAAAGGTGACATTGCCTTAGTCCTGGAGAATATGGGGTTACGGAAGTAATCTTCCCAAGAGCCCTTTCTAGGTGTAGTTTGTGATGCGCCTGAGGGTCCGGTCTGACGCTGATCTGAGAAGGGGAAAGGCTCTGGAAGACGAGTTTTGAAGGTGGGTTGTCTTAGCAAAGGGATGTGTTGGTTGCCCCCGCATGAAGCGGCAGAGATGCTTGTCAACCAGAAATGATTTTAGATTGAGGCAAGATTAAAAGGCCTAGATTAAAGAAGGGAATATATGAAATAGGGTAAAAAATGGTTGCCTGCCTTTCACAAGACTCTTTTGTGGTTTGTTTAATGCCCGTGCTAGCTCAAAAATATGGTCTTTACTAGCCTACAGGAAAATCAGGATAAAAAACACACTTTGGGTGGGGAAAGAAATCATGTTGTTTCCATTAAGGTCTTAATGAGACCTAAAATTATGTAAACAAAATGAATGGAGATTTGACAACTTACTGCCTGGCGAAAAGAGGAGCCTGCCAATCATTTTCTTGTTTTTTCTTGCTTTATTCATGATTTGACAACTAGAAACGTGTCTTTGTTTTCTTGTTTTAGGCACAATGATAAATCAAAATTATGTATTTTGAGGCAGATATGCTTTTTCAGTAATTTTATGTATAATTGCAAATTTCATGCAGTGTTTTTCTCCTGATACTGTTGTTGCTGCTTATGTAGTCTAGGTAGAAGGTTTACTTTCCGAAATGATCCGTGTTTCCATGTTAGTGGGTTTGTCTGTGGAGTTGTGGATAAGTGCTTTTGTAGTTAGGAGTCTGATGCTTTGGAAGCCTGTTCGTTGGGAATACAAAATCAATCGATGTGATTCTCAATCTTTGCAGATTGAGAATCTGCAAAGAAAAATTGCAGATTTTTTTTTTGTAGGAGATTCTCAAAAAAAATTGAGAATCTCCTACAATTTGATTGGTAATATTTGAATTTGTAAGGTGATTCCTTCAGATTATATATGTGTGAATTATTTATTTATTTTTAAGTCACTTCCCTTCTTTGACTGTGAACTTAAAGGCAAATTTAAGAGCCAGTAATATTTTGTGAGAAATGAAGCTCTTTAAGGGACATTCCATCCCTGTACAGCGTTGCCTCTTGTATTCATAGTTGCCTATGTAGTGATAGGACAAGGGGTAATGGGTATAAATTGAAATCAGGGAGGTTTAGATTAGATATCAGGAAGAAATTCTTCACAGAGAGGGTGGTGAGGCACTGGAACAGGTTGCCCAGAGAAGCTGTGGATGCCCCATCCCTGGCTGTCTTCAAGGCCAGGCTGGATGTGGCTTTGAGCAACCTGGTCTAGTGGAAGGTGTCCCTGCCCATGGCAGGGGGGTTGGAACTAGATGGTCTTTAAGGTCCCTTCCCACCCAAACCATTCTATGATTCTATGATTTAAAAAATATTTTAATAATATTAACTCTTATTAATGCTGTCTTACATGAAGTAGAAAACCAAATAATAGTAAAAATCTAAACTGGTTAAAATATTGCCATTAGTTGTTATTTTTATAAAGAACTAACAGTACATTTCCAGAGATCATGGCAGAGTTTGATTCATTACAAAAGTCGACAAGCGGTAGCACTGAATTGTTTCAGTAGCTCTTAATCTTTTCTTACTGTGTTGCCAGCATGGAAGAACTTACATGTTATCGCTGAGTCTCTTCATTTCTTTTTAAGATCTGTCAAAGCGATGTCTTTTTTCTTTTTTAGTTTGCTCCTTCCACTTTTTGTGCCGTTTCAGTAGAAAACGTTCATGTACGTTTCATTGGACGTGTATGTATCTATGTCTCAGTCCTTCTCCTTTTAAAACAGAAATCCTCCAAGATTATGTTACAGTTAATTAGTATCAACAACACAAGTTTCCCCAAATACTGTGGTATCTAGCCGGAGTTTGGGATTAACTTGACCTTTAGTGGGTGACTTAGTCATTGACTTCAGCCGCAGTGGGTGAATGTCAACTGTTGGTGACTGAAATGCCATGAATATGGGCTTCAGTCGAGGCACAGCTCTTGCTGAGTTCCAGCAGACCAGGAACTATGTAATTGAGAGGTTTTGTTATTACTGTTGTACTCCTGCTGTAGGGTTCTGCACAGATACAATTGGGATGAAAATACTGTTGTGTCTCATTGAATTCTCGGTGTAGTGACACACTGGGGTAGAAAGTACTGTTGTCTCCTTGAATTCTTGGCGTAGTGACACACTTGGGTAGACTCAAACAGGCAGAAGCACACTGCCTTTTTATCCCTCACATGTCTTAAACAGTGCCATTGTTTCTCAGTGTGGAAGGCTGAAATTGTAAGGGGGGATGTTTTGGCCCCACTAGCTTTACTTTCTTGGTTTTAGTGTTGATTCCCAACAATCAGCACTTCTTCCTGCAACACAGCCCCTTTCAGTCAAAATATGGTACAGTCTTTTGAAAGTTTGTATATTATGGAGATTCTTTTAAATTAACTGTTTTTAAAAGTGAGGCCAAATGTGCCTTTATTTCAGTTCTTGGAATAATTTATGAAGTGCTGACAGGCTAAGAGCAAGTGAAGAGCAGGAGTTCATGGCAGAAACAAGTCATTCACCACCTACCTTCAACATTATTGTTTTGTTATCATTTATAAAGCTGAGACGGTGTTTGCATCTACATAATAATGAGGATTTATAGTTTCCAAGTTGTTAAAATATCACAATGACATGAAAATATATTTTCTAATAGCATTACTGTTACTGACAATAACTGGGCTTTTGAGGAGTACTGAGAGAAAGAAATTTGAGTTGGAATGTATTGATGAAAACTCAGGGATAAGGTGAAATGGACGTAAAATGAAAGATTCCCCAGCTATAACAGTTTCCAGGATTGACTTGTGAGCATCTCAGCAGTTTTTTCAGAAGTATGATGCTCTAGTCATTTTTTTTTGTCTTTATTTTTTAGCAGGACTGAGTTTAACCACATGAATAATCGTGTTTTAAGGGTCTGCTGTCTCTGTCTCAGAGCATCGTTCTCAAAGGGAAAATGTTCTGGCCCTGAATCCAGCATTAAATGCCTGCCTCGAAAGATGCACATCTTAAAGGCACGGTGTGAACAGAACGTAGCTTAGAGAATTTCCTCCAAGGTTGTTTATACCCGTATTTGGTTGAGCATAGATCTTCAGAACTCGGAGTGTGGAGAACCCAGCAAAAATGTGTTGTTAGAATACCAGATTCCCTTCTGCTCAAAGGCGTGAAGAAATGGTTGAAGTCAATTATGTCTCTGTAGAAGTTTTCTTCAGTTTGTAGTTGACAATAGCATTTGCTCCCAGGTTTGGGTTTTTTTTCCATTTAAAACATTTTAATAACCTCGGATTGCATTGCGTAAAAATGCAGAATAGTTAGAGTATTAGGGTAGTGTAGATTATCTTTCTCAAGAGTTTATAAGGGGAGGTGAGTATGGCTGAATCATGTCTGTATTCGTAGTTTGGTTTGTATTATTTGGTGGGGAGCACTGTCCTCCTGAACAGTTTTGTTCTGTATTAAAAGCAATTATTTATTAACTGAAGTATAGCTTACGAGGTCACACGGCTAATTAGTGCATACATTTACATTTTCATTTCTGAAGGAATATTAGTGTATGAGTATGTGGAAGATGAGAGCTAAAAATTGATATCGATACACAGTTTGTTACAGACCTGGTTAATATTACTCTTTCTGTGACAGATGACTATTTCAAAGTGAAAGGAATCTATTCTGAATTTTTCTGTGCAGCTAGTAAATACTTAATATGTTAATATCCGATATAGGACGTGAAATGCCTCTGCAGGCAAGGTAATATAGTCAGGAGCTTTTTGGAGCACAAATTTCTGACCCAGTAATCTGTAGCTGTAGTCTTAACCGTTGGATATTAAGTGCTTTGTAGTGGTTTAGTATCAGAATTACCGAGTATAAAGTGCAATTGCTCTTTTGGGATGTTCTAGCTTCGCCTGCATCTAGGAAATCTTCAGTCTATTGTCTGAGACCATGGAAGTTTGTCTGAATCTTTCCATAGACTCTGCTCAGTGCGATGGAATTCCTTTAGAAAGTTTTTGGTGTGGGGTTGGGGTTTTTTTCTTATTCCGAATGAAACGTGTGACTGTGGGTTTGTTGTGTGGTGATTCACGGCAAGAAGCTTAGCACGTCTGTGCTTCATGAGTCCATCTGTGAAACTGGCAGTGATGCTGCCCAAGGGGTTGGGAAGCTCCGTTACACTTCCTGTACATCATCCCTTTCAGACACCTGGCTGAAAGTACAGTGAGGAGTCTTTTTTCCCGTTCTCAGAAATGGCCCCGTTTCCGCTAGGCTGTACAGAAAGTGTGTGCTGCTTTAGGTGGGTCCAAGCTGAAGGCAGTTTGAAATGGTACAAATTGAAAACAGGGAGGTTTAGATTGGATATCAGGATGAAGTTCTTCCCGGAGAGGATGGGGAGGCACTGGAACAGGTTGCCCAGAGAAGCTGTGGATGCCCCATCCCTGGAAGTGTCCAAGGCCAGGCTGGATGAGGCTTGGAGCAACCTGGTCTGGTGGAAGGTGTCCCTGCCCATGGCAGGGGGGTTGGAACTAGATGGGCTTTAAGATCCCTTCCACCCCCAACCATTCTGTGATTCTATGATTCTGTTTCAAGTTGCAGGACAGTGGGGATGGAGGCTACATGTTTTTAACCATACACCATGTTTTCCATATGTTGCTTGCTAAAGCTGGTTGTTGGAAGGAATCCAAGTGTTTAAGACCAGTGTGAGTTTTGCCATTTATTTCAGTGAGATCAGGACTGAGCTGTAGGGGACCAAGACACAGGTCTTTGAAGAAATGCAGTCTCTGCAGCCAGGTGCAGGAGCTTTAGAGAAGCCCAGCTTAAAGAATAATTTTGGTTTAGCTTGCTTTTCTTATATTATTATGTTGATTTATATATTTTAAGTTGATTTATAATCTGTTCTTGCTTTAATATCCCTGTTGGTTTATTTTGTTGAACCACTTCACATGTATACAAGTGACTTGTCATTAACCAAAACCGGGTAGTATGAATTAATTGCCATTATAATTATACGTAGTGTTTGAATTGCTTTCTGCTGATTTAAAGTATTTTTCTGCTGCTTAATTCTATCATAATACTGTGATAGTTTGTGTGCACATACATGTGTGCCCACACACGCTGCTTACAAGTGAATTATTGTAACTTCAAAATGGCCAGGTTAATGTGGTGGTGCAATCACAGGCTGATACAATGTGGAACAAGAAATTAATAGAAGAAGAAAGGAAAGGAGGGAGAGGTAACAAGAGAAGGCAGCAATGAAATTGAGTAGAGAGAGAAATGTAAAATAATCCAATTAAAAAGACCAGGAAAAAAGGGAATGTGGAAAAGGAGGAGTCCAGCTTTTCTCTTAGGGAAAGGGTGAAATCCTGGTTTAATGAATTGAGGAAATGGGCAATGCTCAACAATAGTTTTGAGCTTATACGAAGCATAATGCTACATATGTTCAGATTCCTGTAAGGAGAAACACTAAATGATGTTACAATGGGACATAATTATAAAGCGCTGTATGTGGGACATGCACATTGCGGTGTTTCAGAGGAGAAGTGTCCTAATCTCTTTTTACACCATGTAGTTCCTGATTGTGTTACTGCGTAGCTCATGAGCGTTTGCATTGTTTCCCTTTCCTTGTATCCTCTGCATGTTGTTCCCTCTTGCCCTGTTGCCCGTGTCACACATATCCTAGCGGTTTCAATGGCATCAGGACCGTGCTGACTTAAAACTGATCAGCAGTCATTGTACGTTTCTTTTGAAAATGGAAGAAAATTTCAACCGCCTAGAATGACGGACCTAAAATCTCTGTTTTCATTCCTAAAGGACTTATGATTATAAGTGCTTGTATTCACTTTGGAAGTTGTTTGTACTGAATGTAAATATTCAATATTGGATCTTTTAAACAGTCCAACAAATTCTCCATTGTGAGCTGGTGCTGTTCTTCGAGTTAATGAGTTCAGTGATCAAGGGGAATTTGGGACCTATTATCAAGGAACACTAAGCATCTGTAAATCCTGCTAAATCTTTTGGGGACTGCAGATATTCACCACTTCTGAATTAAAATCTTAGAATGACTGTTAAGCAAGAGACATCTTAATTTTTGAGAATTAACTGTAATAATTTTATTCTGATTTTTCTTTAAGCAAATCCAAACCAGCTCCACAGATTTCACCCAGTAAGTCTGTGGGAGGAGAGTTTTGTGTCGCTGCAGTCTTTGGATCATCAAGGTCATGGTTTACAAACAATCCTGGTCTGAAAAGAGAAAAAGGTTTGTATATTACAAAAATAGGACTTTCATTTCAATTTAAATTCTCTATTTTCTCATTTTGTGATAACCTCTGAGCAGATGGTTCTTATCTCTAGATTTTGTTCCTTAAACTCGGTGACATTTTGGGAATGTGGTTGGGGTGCTTTTGATAAATAGGACGATTTACAAGAAATTTTGGTTAGTGGAATAAATCATTGATCTTTTATTATGATATAATGATGGAAAACAAACTTTGATAGTTCAATCTAAAGATAGTGTGTGAAGTTTCACTGAAAAAACTATGAGGTAGAGGCGAGGCACCTTTGCTGAAGCAAATGTACAGATAGATGTTCGGTGATGTGTAATTACCTGAACACACCGTGGTGAGAGACTCTCTTCTACCTTCTCTTATATGAAATATTCCAGGGTTTTTGAAACAAGGGGGAAATTGGGTGCTTTTTACAATTTTCTCTTGGTCTCTCCAGCCGTTTCACTTCTAGTTCACATTTTTGTGTGCAAGCATATAAAGGCAAGAAAGTTAATAGTCTACTATTTCTGTGTTTTTTTGGTTTCTGGTGTGCTTTTGCAACAAGATTTTCTTTCTTCTTGGAAACAGATCAATCAAAACAGTTTGTAGTGGAGTCGTTGTATATTATCAGTTGTTACGGTAGCCTGGTAGAGCACGTCTTGGAACCACGTCCGCTCAGCACCGCTCCCAAGATTAGTGATGACACACCGTTGGAAATGATGACCTGCCCGAGAGCCAGCTGGACTTTGGTTAGGTAGCTCATTCTTTTACGGTTTTCTTCTTTTTGTCCAGAAAATGATTGTGAGCTTTTGGGTTTTTTTGGGAGGGGTGAATGAACTCTTCAAGTTTTCTGTCGAAAGAGAGGGCTCTCGATAGCAAATTTAAGCTACCTGTTCACATAGTTCTGTTAGTGCTTGTGTGTCTGAATGGGAGCTGGGCATTGACATACTTCTGTAGGTGTGGAGCTACATGAACATGTTAATGGAGCAACAGAGATTCTTATCAATTAATGATTTAAAATGATCAGATTGTACTTTAGCTTTCTATATAAGGACTAGAAACAATTAAGAGTGTTAAAGTACAGAATTCTGTCATGTCTGAATGGGAGCTGGGCATTGACATACTTCTGTAGGTGTGGAGCTACATGAACATGTTAATGGAGCAACAGAGATTCTTATCAATTAATGATTTAAAATGATCAGATTGTACTTTAGCTTTCTATATAAGGACTAGAAACAATTATTTTAAGAGTGTTAAAGTACAGGATTCTGTCATGAGAGTTGAGTGAGGTTTCCATGATGAAGCATTGCAAAGAATTAGGTGAGTTATCCTGTAAGTAGCTGAAGGTAGCATTTCTTAAGACAGCTGGAGAAATTATTCCTGACATGTGGAAGAAAGTAAACAAAAATTGATGAGAAAGTGTCGTCAGTGCTTTTGACGTTTTAAAATATTTTTCTATCGATTTTTCTTGTCTCCTGTATTCCTTAGTGCTGCTTATGGCTGGACTAGATTGATCAATACTTGATTTACCAAGCTATTTAGGAATGGCCGACCCTAATTAAAATTACAACACAGACTTCGAGACCATTATTGTTGAAATGAGTAGTTTGTAATGGAATTGAAAATTCTAATTGGATCAATAGTCCATAACTTTACACAGCTTTATTTTCACAGTTTGTAAATGCTCAATGACTTTACAGTATGAAAGCAGTGCTAGTTAACAGAATAGAAAAGTTCCCCAGCTTCTGCTCTGTGTTTATATCACGTCAGCATGACACACAATGGTCCTAAATGTATTTACCAACTTAATCTCAACCGCCTTCATCGTTTTTTTGCGCAACACATGCTGCAGTCAACAAACAAGTATTGTCTTTGTCTCGCAGTCTGTGCGATTTGGTCATGCTGCTCGGCTGCCTGTGGTGTATTGCAGTGTTTGAACAAGCTAATTTAAATAATTACAAACATTTTGTGAGCTTGTATAGATAATTACATGTGATGACAGAAACACTGATTTACATTCTCTGTATTAGCTTAAATATTAATAGTCTTGTGTTTTACCTCAGAACTCCTCAGTGGAATGAACTCCAACCACCATTTAATGCAAACCATCCACTGCTCCTGGCTGCAGATGCTGTACAGTACTACCAGTATCTTCTTGCCGGCTGTAAGTCGCTGACAACTTTTTGTCTTGTCTTATGGGCGCATTTTAAGCCGAGTGTGACTTCCTGAGTTGGTTTTTCAACATGCATTTATTTCATTTATTTATTTTTTGTTCTACCCCAGAATGGGCCTTCATGTAAGCAACTATATTAGAATGGTAGATTAGGGAACACAGTTTCTTTTTGGTATGAATTGAAGTTGTGAGGCTGTCGTCTAACCAAAATGTGAGTGCTTGGCAGGCCTTGTGAGTGTGACCCACTAGATCCCCTAAAGTCTTCAGGGTCTCTTCACTTCTTTCTTCTCATGCTTTTAGCCATTTCCTCTCATGAATTCAATACTCAGTGACAAGTGAGTGCATCTGCGTTTTCCCTCTCCCCTGGAACTCCTGATTGCTGGGCTACTTCCAGGCAGAGTCTCAGACAGCTGCTTCCCTCGAGAGCTTTGGCATCGCTTCCAGGGACGGCTGCCCACCTGCCTCGTCCTGTGTCTTATCCAGCCACGTCGTTTGCAGGCAGCCAGTATGCATGGCATTGCATATTCAGACACAATTATGTATCTATAGCTGTAGGTATATGGTGTATGCATATTACAAATATAAACTCGTATATGTTTTTATAGATAAATTAGTATTTATGTTATTATTTTTATGGTGACAATTCAAACAAGAGAATAGTAACAGTGAGTAGCAAGTCTCTCTTATCTAGGGCTTAGTCAAGATCAATGAGTTACAACAGTCAAAGTTTCACAAGGGAACAACTTGTGGCATATGTAAAGGTACTCAGGGGGAAAGTCGACCCTCTGCACAGTTGTCAGTGCAGCTAACGCCAGCGCATTATGTGACACAGGCATTTCAAAATGCAGGAAGCGGACATCTGGGCCAAAAGGCAGAATGTCTGAATGTGACTGGTAAAAGCGACATCGGTGCCAGCTTAGATCTGTTGCTTCTACCTGTCCATCTGTTGCATGCGCTCAGAGGTTCAAGTGTTGTGGAAACCCACAAGGTTAGGGTCTTCCTTCTTCCATGCTGCATAAAAAAAAGGAAGAAAACTGAAAAGTTAGAAAAGAATATGAAAAAATAATTGTCCTCACACAACACTCTTAGATGTGCCTTTTGGCTAAAATTTTGTGCTAGATTTCTGCATTATTTTCCTTTCACTTACAGGTATGTGCGTTTTGCTTTGGGATAAAAGGTCATTGTAAGGGTGTGTTTTGGTTGTATAATATTTTACTATAAATACAGATCATTATTTTCAAATGAGTATGTCTAATATTAGGTATGCAAGCCCATATGTAAATTTTCATATAAATATTTTGAAGCATTGAGTACAATTAGGCCAACAAATATGTTTGTAGTTCATGTCAAAGCCCTTAATGGACACTATTAACCGTAGAGCATGGGTCTAATTTCGTGTTGTAGTTTCAGGTAACTGCTGCCACGTAGTCTGCTAACGTTGCCAATAATTTATTTTGATCTTTATATTTTTATCCATTGCTTATGCACCTGTTGCTGATGATGACATTAAGTAATTTTTATGATAAGGAGGTAAAAATGGCCAGCAGGCTCATCCACAGGACCTGCAGTGTTTCAGTCAGGCATGTTTAGCTGGGCATGTTTACAGGGAAAAACATCATCTGCTTCCTGTCACCAAGGAGGAGGAGTTAAGACCTTTTTCCAGCACTTTTCCTTTAATGTATATCCACTGGGCTTATTAGTTAAAATACCTGCGTGAGGCAAAGCATTAGGATAAAAGGGTACTGTGGATTGCCGTGTGCATTTCTTGTTCTTTAGGGCTGTCAAGGGTGTTGCTTTGCAGAATTATCTCTGGAGAATTTTGGACACTTTGTAAAAGTAGTTTTGTCTGCTTTTTAGTTTCCTTTGAAATGAAAAGCATTGTATTGCGTAGAGATGGTCTGAACAAAAGTCTTTCTGTGAGCATCAGTGCTTATGTACTCAGATCACACTTATGCTGAGATAGGGACGGATGTGGTTCAGTCTGTGTATTTCATTGGCAGCTCAAATACTGTGCATTTCAAATGTTTTTGTATGGGAAACCTGTTAAAGGAAGAATGAGTGGTAGCTAAATTCCAACAAAATAATTAATGAAATCCTATTATGTGAATTAAAATCTGAATTAAAATTCTTCACTGTAATTCAAGTAATACAAATTAAGATGGGTGTGGAATGTAAGGCAAAATAGGATAATACTCCGAAGAGAAAGAATAGTCTAGAGAACATAGTAAAAATGGTATTGTCAGAGAAGTTTGTGTATATCTGATCTTCTTTGAAGTTTTATTTGTCTTCTGGATTTATTCTATCTGAAGCTACTCAGTGAAGTTTCTGAAAGAATGGAGACAAACCAGGATTCACACAAAAGAATCCAAGGCACCTGTTAGCTTTCCCCCTGTTAAATACATGCTAAAACGAAGTTTAGGCTCTGCTTACCTGCACTAATGTAATGGGTTGACATTAGCTGAAGTCCGTGGTTTGATGGGCTATCACTTCCGTCAGTACGTTTAATTGCCAGCAAATGGCTAAATAGGGGGTTAGGGTGAATGTTACATCTGTCTGCCACGTTAGTGGTAAGAGGAATTCTGGCGCCGTTTCAGGGTCACTATTTGTGTCTGTCTATCAGAGGTAGAATACAGCAGTTTCTCTCAGTTTCTGTATAGCATTTCTGCCAATTGTTTGGCTCCATTAAGTGTGCAGGGGAAATAAAAGCCTGAATGACCAAGTCACAAGGGGGTATGGATAGACCCTTTCTTTGTCCACACTCAGAACATTGCATTAGGTCTCATTATCCATTTATAATAAGTGACCTTTGCCCCCTGGGTCATTGAAAAATACTCAGTGTGCTTTTTAGCACAGAGTACCTCTGTCAGCAGACGGACAGAACAATGAAACGTCTGGCGGTCTGGTTGGAGGGCTGTACTGTGCAGGTTTTCATAAATACGCAGTTTGATGCCAAAACACAGGACCTTCCTTAGTCTCTGTAAAGTATAAAGTAGGCCAGTGAGTTCTTGTGATAGAGAATATTCTAAGAACACTGCACTTAGTTGTTTACACACAATTCAGCTTTTTGATACTTTTAAAGAAACTTAAAGTTATATTCACGCTAATAAGGAAGTAACAAGGAACCATTGTTTGAAGAAGTATTTTGTACATGTGTCCAAGACCCCTATCCCAGGGGTATTTGTGTGGATTAGCACAGCTGTTTCATTGCTTTGAGGTCATCTGTGACATCTGCTGCAGCAACCTGGATCCGAGCATGCAGTGCCTGTCTACCTGAGCGCCTTACCGTGGCCATGGCTGGTGCAGAGAGGTGAGAAAGTGGGTAGCGAGAGATTTGGACCTTCGTGCCTTGTTAAATTCCACAATCCACTGGCGTGCAGGGAACGTCCGTATCCTGCTCCGAACTGTTTGAGGCTTTTTGCAGTTGGGCAGAGTAAAAACAACCAGTCCCGAGAATCTCCTCACCTTCTGACAGAGCAGGTTTCAGACTCACTTTGGTTTTCGCAGGAGTTCATCCTGCAAAGCCCCAGACGTATGACAGCCCTCAGGTCTACCTCTCCTACCCTTCTCAGATTCAATATACATTTTGTCTCTAGCATTCCCTCTTTATTTGCCACTGTTCTGAGCTACTCCTAAATCTCACCACAGCAGAGGAAGGACACGTAAGTCACATTTTATTCTTCCTGGATGTTTTCCTGTACTGTAAATCCCATCACCTGCCGTAGTTAGACAGTCATAGCACACCTGACCGTGGGAGGAGAGTTGTGCGAGGCACTGCACGCATACATAGCGGGGTTTCTGGGCTCCACTGGAACTTGCAGTGTAAAGATGCTTCTGGTAGTGTAAATTCTTGAGGCATCCTGTTAGAATGTGCTTTTCATGTCCGTGCCAGTCAGCTGTTTGTGTTCAGGAGTTTTCTAATGGATCCTTTTCTCTCTACGGCCGTAACTCAGTCTCTTACATATTTGATTGACTTAACTCATGTTTCCTTTGTCTGACTTCTTTGCCTTCCATTTTTTTTGTGTTTGGATGAATACAGATGTGTGCCTGGTACACAGTGGAATCGCAGTGAAAATAGGTAATTCTGCAGAACAGCAGAAAGTCTTAGATCCTCCTTTCACACTTAGTTCCTTTCTTCCTCACCTGTCCTCTTTGAATTCAGTTTTTCATTGCACTGGAGGAATGCACTGTAGCTGAGATGTCTGAAACATGGACAATTAACACATTAATGAAAAAAACCTTTGAAATCGGAACCCAAACTGCCCAAAAAAGGTATCGAATAAAATGAGATACGGTATCTCTCCTCTGGCTCTGGAAAGGGCACCTTCACATTCCAGGCAAGAGTTTTGGCTCATCAGGACCAATTCTGTGGAGACAACCTGCAGTTGTCAGAAGCAGGCCAGTGACAAGAATTAATATATTAACTGGTATGCAGTGCTCTTTGACAAATTGCTTACTAAATACATCAAAATTGATTGGACATTCTGTGTTTAAATTGACAAATGACTGCATTAGGGAAAGGAGGGAAATCCATTAATTACAGCTGCCCTCAACCATAGGAAATGTAATCGTATAAATATAGATTTTGTTAAAACAAAAGTCTCTACTTTACTATAGTGTTGCTGGTAAGTGTACTTGCACCTCTTTGCTATTAAACCTCCAATAGGAGGTTTTGAAGACAGATCTTTGCAATTGGCTTTTAAATAATCAAAGACCATTTCTGTTGTGTTAAAAGGAATGATGCACTGTTTCTTTATCCCACTCTGACCGCTTCTGGAAATTGTTTCTCTCTCAGAAAAATGGACATGTAGCCGAGGCTTCTACTGTCTCATTATTTGTTTATTCTAAATGCAATGTAATTCATATTCCACGATGTTAGAATTCTAACCAGTACTCTGCATTCCGTTCTTTGTTCCTGTACTGGTCTCCCAGTAATACTTGCAGGGCTGTTACTTATTTCTGGGTAAGAATTTGCACTTGAGTTAGGCCTGAAGATATAATCAGTTTTATAGACTTCGTTAAAGGATTCTTGAAAAGATTAAGGTCTGTATTTATAGCTGCCTTTGACTTTTGGCTGTTACAACAGATTTTTATTTCTGGACCAACTGTTGTACATACCGTGCTTTTTACTGAAAATGGCTTTCATAAGAAGTCAAACTTAGTAACTACTCATTGTCTTCAAAGGGAGGGGGTTAGCCTGTCCTCACTGTTTGTTTGGGCTAAATGATAACACAATTTATACAGATAATCTCTGTAACTCTGACATCATGTTTGCCCTTCCTGCTCCCTGTAATGAAAACTTATGCACCCTGAGCAAGACTTCTGTCTCTAAGCAACATTGCAGATCTTTATGGCCTATTTTATATTCCTTTCATACATTCCATTGATGGAAATAAAAATTCCATACTCGGAGCTAGTGAATGCTGTGGAGAGCAGGACTGGGAGTAAGAGAGGAAAGTGTATTAAATAACTGTGAATATGTGCTATGAAGACATAAACTCTGAAAAACAAGCTACGATGCATGTAATCATAGCCGAACTGCTGCCATACGAGTTACGCCGAGCAGACACAGTAAGGAGTGCGGTCACTCTGCTCTGCGAGCCGCCTTCTGTGCCAACGCAGCGTGATGGTCGTCTGGTAATAGGCTAATGAGCTGGGACTGATAATCATATTTAGAGTTCTACCACTTCTCAGCCTTCTACCTCTGTTTTTCTTCTTGCAGACTTTTGCACGTGCATATTTAATAGTGTATACCTTCTCTGTTGCTAATAGGAAAGGGTATAGGTTATGGTGCGTACTCCACTGTGTACATAACCAGCGTGTGCACTATGTACTGTGGGGCAAGAGGCTTGCTATGTGCGTGTTCAGTGTCTATCACAACGGAGCTCGAGTTCAAATAATAACTCTGATCCAAACCAGAGCCAACAGTTCCGCGATTGCGTAGTTATGAGGTGCTCAAAGCCTTTTTGCCCTGTTTCTGTGACATCTCTGCACGGCCGCGGTCCGGTGCGAGTTTGGAGGAGTTTCAGCAGTTGGTGCTCTCAGCTGCCCATTACTGTGTCTGCTGGGTGTTGCTGGTTCTACAGCAGCACTGGTAGCACTTGAGAGCGAAGTTGGCCAGTTTAACGTAATCCGCCGATGGAGGCTATCCAAACAAAGCTCTCTGACCTTACCCTGAAGGGGGTGAAGCCCACTTGAGTTGGTATGAGCTGCTGTGCTGTGAAGCCTGGAGAGGAGTTGGAACAGGCAGTAGTGTGGGAGGTTGACATTTTAAAGTGCCATCGTTTTTGTCTCCTGGTCTTATGGATGTTACCCAAGCTACTAGCCTTTCGTGTCGCTGCAGGTGTGCACCACAGATGAGGGCCTTGCCACAGGGTTGTGTTGGTTGAGGGTTGCAGGCTTAAAACTGCAGGGAAGTACAGGCCGATTGTGAAAAGTTGGAGTGCTGGAAGCCGGCACCGCAGCGTGATGGGCAGGGAGGCAGGCGGGAGGCCGCTTCATCGGTGCTGAGCGGATGTCAAACCAGCCTTCTGGTACGCTGGGCGAGTGCCTGATCACCAGAGGTGCTACATTCCGATGGTTCTGCCAGGGTTTTCCCTCCTGTTCTCCGCAGGAGTACGGCAGCTAACCTCTTGGTAGTTGTTAGCACGGGGCCTTCATGGTAGAAAACTGCGTGTTGTTCTTTTGGTGTTTTGTGCAGAGCCAGCGTGCGGCTGAGATTTCGTGTCCTCGCTTGGGTACATGTGTTTCACTTTATTATCCAGATGGGACAGGTTTCTTAAGATTTCTAGATTCTCAGTTTGCCATTATTACTCTTTCTACTTGAACTTGCCTCTAGCTAGTGTGTCATTTTCACGAAATTCTACTTTTTTATTGCCATATAATAAAAGAATGCAACATACTTTCAGAAAGAGCTTCCTGGGTCTCCACATCAGTAGTTTCAAAGGAGTTGTGCAAGTGTTCTTTAAAAATCCGGATCCTTGGGGAATAATTTGGAGTTCTTTTAAATTTTGACGAGGACTTCTCTATGCAGAGAAGTAAATTTCAGCATTTCAGAGAATTAATTCTCAAGTGTTTATCTGGACTTGGGTATTCTCTTCAAATATTACATGAAAATATGAGTGTATATATGAAAATATAAGTAATACAGGTAAAACAAGTTGTAGAAGTATTCTGGCAATTTAAAAATATTTCATAATTGGATTTTTTTACTGTGTTTAAAGCTGTAGCAGATCTTCTATATATTTTGTATATATATTTACATGTTTTTTTATGGCTGCAGTAAAGGAATTTCAAGTCAAACTGATTCCAAGCATGCATTTCTCTTACAGAATTGTTCCGTGCATTTGGGGCTTGCTGGCAGTAGTCACAAATGGTGAAAATGGAATTTTCAGGTTTGCTTCTTACACGTGGAGGCGTAACAGATTGCAAGCTAATCTGGATCACCTTCCCATTCCAGAAAAGATGTTTCTAATGAAATTATAGTTCATGGTCTTTTTTTAAAGGAAAGCTCAGTTTCCCCAAAAACTGTAACCTGCACTTCCTGCTCCCTACAGGAAACAGGATTAAGTGGTAAAGGGAAGCAAATTTAATTTCTGACTGAGGATAGGGCTGATTGGGGTGCATAGGAACAGGGCAGGAGTCATTTCATGGAAGTGCTGCATCATGTGTATGAGAAGTGGAGTAAATCGTGCTGCATGCTTCAGCCATAATTGGTGTTAGTGAAATAATACGGATGGGGTGGATAAAAATTAACTCTGTAAGGTGCAGTGGATGCTGCCAGCGCATGTTAAGTTTTTGATGGGCATATACACCTGGGCATGGCCGCAGCTTCATCAGATTACTGAGTACTTGCCCATCTTAATCCATATTTTATAAACTAAATGCTGGAAACAGCACTGCGTATAGGAATTAAAATACTTTCAGATGTGTACAAACAACAATAATGAACAAGGGCACATGCTGAAACAGTTCTTTACTATTCTTACATGGTCATCTGGAACTTCTTAGAGAGGGGTCCATCAACACGAAGGGGTCAGTTTTCAAAGCAGTGTACAGGGATTTAGCCGCGCGACTCCTATTGACGTTAATGGGAGTCAAACGGGTAAATCCCCACGCACCGCTTTGAAAATTTACTACTAAGCCTCTTGACTTCTCACTACATACTTTGATTGTAACAGTAATCCATGGTTAACATAATTTTCCCGACAATAATGTCAAACATACTTTTGAAGTCAGTGAATTATAGAAATAGTTACCTCTTCCATAATTCTTTAAAGATGGCCATCAGATGGATTTCACCATAGGTTCGTGCAGTTGAAATTATTCTTGAACTCAGGAAAGTATATATATGTTGTCCTTTGGTACAGAACAGATAGTCTGAGCATTTAAAGTGTAGAACTGACTCAAGATACTCCATACGATGAGTAATACCAGGTTCTAGCGCCGCTCAGCTTTGAATGCTCATTGTACTTGACTGGTTTCCTATGGGATCTTTAGAAAGGGAAACTGGAGTAAGCACAGTGAATGTACACCAGTCTTGCTGTGCAACCAGGAGTGAGGGTGAAGCCTCAACACCTAATCAGCACCTTTTAGGGGAAAAAAAAAAATGCCAGGCTATTGACTGTCAGATCAGTGTGAAGTAAGGAGCAAGTAAAGCAGCCATCACAGCTGGGAAAATCTGAAGAGAGTTCATATCCTGATTACAGACCTACCTATTCCTTCAAGATTAAAGTGCTGCTGCAGAGCATGGATGGTCTATAAAGCACCTAATAAACTGTGGGCAGTATACAGATGATGAATGAATAAATCTGTAAGTCAGTTGGTGGTGTGAAATAACCATTAGGCTGGCTAAACTCAGAGTTTACAGGGGGTTTTAAGCTTAATTTTATGATGTTTATGCATACAAGAATCTCAGAAAGTCTTAATGGGAAAAAAATGAGTGGGGAGAAGTTTGGGGTAAAAGAGGATATTTTAATATTCATGGCATGCTCCTGCAGAAGTTTACAAGCTGAAAAATGTATTAAAACCAGAACTTTGTGGAGTAACATACAGCCATGAGTAAAAATACATAGGGCATATCACCAAAGCACAAACAGTTGATTTTGAACATGGCTGTAAGCGTTCTGTCTGCACTGAAAATCTGGTCTTCACTGTCAAGCTGGAGCAGGGGTAGGGCCAGCAGGCACAGGAAGATTTAGGAACATGCATGCAGTCAAACTGGCTAAGCCGTTGTTGGAATTGAACTACGTGGCAGATCTGACTGTGGGGTACCGAAACCAACCTCTCAGGGAAGTGAGATCACATCTGTGAGATGGGAGAAAGGTGAACCTCTTGAATTGGGAGTGGCAGCATGTAGACCTAAACCAGAACTGTCACATTCTGCTTGTCATGGCTAACACGACGTAACTAATGCACCAGTAGTTCCAGAAGTAGCATGAAGTAAATCACTCAAATGGCAAAGCTGAATTCTAAGAGAAGCACTCCTGAAGCTTGTTGACAAGCATGTGATTACCTCAGGTCTCTCAACCACCTATGATCACATTAGATCTAACTTAGGAACCACAGGAGAAGCATCAAAATCAGATGTTAGTGTGGGATTCGTGTGAAACCAGGGAGCACACTACTTTTTTCTGCATACCTGTTTGCCAAGGAAATCACTAGAGGCTGCACGTGGACACAGGGTAGTCTTCAGCCTTACTGCATTAGTTAAGAGCACCTTGTTTCTGTTTCTACTAGATTTTAGAACCTTATTTCAACTTACGAGTTTTGTGTACTCAGTAGAAATAGAGGAAAGCTCTCTGGGTGTCTGCAGGCCTGCGTACGGCAGGCAGCACAGAACAAATAGTCTTTACAGTCTGCAAATGCCTTTGCTCTTAATTTGGACAAACATACAGCCCTTAGAGAAGAGCACATTGGGACTTTCATATAAAACTCTTAATTAAATTGAATTGTGTAAAGCTTATTTATATAAATGAGAAAATTAAAACCTTTTGGTTCAAGAAGTACACAAAACTAAGTAAAACTAATGATTTATTGTTTGCAAATTAAAGCCATAAGTGTGCACACTACAATTGAGCTGTGATGTTTCTTTGTTCCAACACTTCTACGCTGCTGAAAGATGACAATTTATAATCTTTGAATGAATAAAGATTTGTCTTAGGTCTGGCTATTTATTGTATAATTAGCCCATCTATGAACAAAGCCACTGTTTGTTAATTCCAATATTCGTCAAGCATGTGTACCTCTCTGGGTCTTGCTCACGTGTCAGGAATGCTTATGCAAACTATTTGAGGTTAATATAAATTGTTTGTTTTCTTTATTTGTCACTAAATAATCATGGAAAAGTTTCAAACCAATGGTGTTTTTCCATACTTAAATCATTGAGCTGTGTAAATCAGGTCCTGGGGTTCCAGAGGAATATCAGTTCAGCTCTTTTTCAGCCTTTGGTTTGGCTCATGTTGGAACTTTTGTCTCCACAGTCACTTCTGTGCATTTTTTTGCTGGCACTAACTATTGCCACATAAATGACTAAATTGGTAATGTGTTTTTTTCAGACCCTTGCCTTTAATAATCTTTCTTCAGTGTAGGAGTAAGATTAATCCTGTAAGTGCAGAAAAGGGGGTCAGTAAACTTTAAAAATTTCCCTTAGATTATGGGTAGGCACCTGCACCTTCGATTTTGAGGGTAGAAAATGAGATTACAGTGTTCCAAGTCATGAAAGAAGTTGAAGAACAACAGTTTTCACTAAGATTCTGTTTTTCCTTAATTCAATGTGGAGTGGTTCAGTAGAGCTAGTCAGGATGGAGGGACAGGAATATATTCCAGCTTGAGAGTTGATGCAGATCACATTTCACTTGAAGGAGGACAGAGATTAAAGGTGCTACTGTTAATTTTAAGCAGCTCAAAGGTTGTGGGTTTTTTTTTGCTTGTTCCCAAATATTTATGGCAAACCTGATTTTACTGTAGGTAGAACTCTGGTTTTTAAAAAGTGACCTTGAGTACTTGCTGATGGAGTTTTTTGCATTTGTAAGCGTACACAGAAGTTGTACTTTCTGATTCCCACCTTAGGTATTTAATGAACACTAATTTTCTTTGTACTTTCTCACTCCTGGTGTAATTGTGCACATTTCTGGATGTTTGCCTATTTCTAGATTAAACAGACTCAGTTGCATTCTGATATTTGATATGTGCTTGTTCCAGATGTTGGTGTAAGAATAGCGAAAAGTTAGGAATTGGCATAGCTCAGACACAAAGCATGGGATCTATTATTTTGGGAAGGTACACCTGCAATTGCCAGTAAAATATCTCTGTGCAAGAAGGGACCACTTGCTCCTTGCCTAGGTGTGTGTGTGCCATTCCTGACTAGAGAAATTACAGGAGTGCTAGAAAAAGCACTACTTGCTACAAATCTTTTGAATAATTTGGATTTTTATTATTTGCTACTCTGCATTATAGTGAAATTCTGCGGAACTCGAAAAAACTGCGTTCCAGCCTAAGAATAGCTTCACTGGTGTGTAAGAGGCTGCCATAATTTCCAGCGTAAATTCAGATTTTCAAAAAATTAAGCTGAAAGATAAAAGATTAGTTTCAAGCTCAGATTCCAGGAAATGTCCCTCTGGGTTTAAATTAATCTCCTCGTGGAGCTCAAGACCAATGCGAGAGGTGTGTGTGACCCACAAACAGGAATCGGGTTTGTGTTTTCCGAACATGTTTATTCCTATAACTTTACGGCCACTTTTAACTTGAAAAACTGACCGTATGCATACCTGTAAGAAGCAGTGCAGCGATGGCAGATCTCCAGGAAGGATCACTTGTCTCGGAATCTCCCAGAACAGTGCATGCTCCCACGAGGGGCAGTGGGAGTAGAGCTTACGTTGCCCACGGTACGGCTGGGAGCATCCTTATGGGATCCCGCTATCCAAACCAGACTCTCTTTAAATGCCTGCTGTTGTGATAGGTGTGGTACATAAATGCTGTTTTATTAAATAACAAAATAAATTACTGCGGTTTGACCTCGGCTGAGGCTTTATCACTCTTGCCCCGCTGGTGAACTCTAAGGCAGAGCTTTTCCGTGGAATTCAGCATGTCGTCACGTTGTGGTAGAAAGAGTTAACGCTGCGCTCTGGAGCTGCGCCGAGACGTGCGTTATCGCAAGACCTGTGCAATGCTGTGCTTCCCCGGGAAAAGGCAGTACGGCGTGGGACCAGAACTCCTCTTAAATCTGAACGTCTTCTTCACTGTAAAGCCTCCTTGAATCCCCAGGGAAATGTAAGAGTATTACACGAGGGAGGAATAGGGTGACAAAGCAGGGTGGATGCTGCTCCCTGGGCTCAGTTTTTGCAGCTAGTCCCTGCAGAGCAGCTTCCCCAATCTTGACAGCTCTAGTAGTTTCCCCTGGGGTAGAAAGAACAAAAAAAAAAACCCAAACCAAAGAATTCGGAACAGTCCATAAAGTTTCTGTTGGTCTGAAAGCAAAAACATCTGCTGGAGTCATGAACAGTTTGTTAGCGGAGTTCAGTAACAGGAAAGCCTGCAGATGATCAGCTGTGCCCTCAGAAGCAGGCGTTGCTGCAGTCCGTGCAATTTATTGTAGGGGAGGCAGGAGAGATGGGGGAGATTAGGGCAACAGCTAAACGTGTCAAAATAATGGGTTTGTTTCATCGGCCTCAAATATAAACTTTGCTGGTAAAGAAGTGTGGGCATTATGGTTTCATACTGAGATACTCAGAGTGAGTCCGCGGTGTTTAATCCAGGACGGAATGTGTGTTTGCTTACTACGGGTTTGATAGGGGCCAGACAGGCGCATCCGTAAGTCATTGCATTAGGTCTGTCACGGTTGTAATGAAGCAGATGAATGGAGTTTCTATATTCTCTTGAAAACTGGTGAACACATAATGCTGAAACAACATCTGTGGTTGCTGAGGTGTGTATGTGCACAGACGTGCAGGCACAAATTGTATTGATTTCGGTGAATATGGCAGATGCGTAGTATCTCGGGGGGAAAACTTGACGCTTCGTAAGACTGTGTCCTAATGTATATAGCACTTTAAATAATTCTTCACAAAGTTAGGCCCTGCACTGAATTTGGTGTATTGCAGGTTTCAGAATAAGGACAGGCAGCGATGCAGAGGTGTTAGAAATGGCTCCGTAGCCGAGGTTGGGTTCAGATACCCCCTTACACAAGCGGGATGAAAATCCCTTTATTTCATACAGTGTACAGATTTATGAAAACCCTGTGCTGTTTATGTTATAGAGGCGCCGTTCTGTATTTATGGTTACAATTGTGTCTGCTTTGCCATTATAAACTCCTATTATTAGGGGTTTACAACACGGCTGTAAAGATTTGTAGTGGATGGGAACGTGACAAATAAAGGTCAACCCTGCAATAATACAGTTTTTTAAAATCAATTTTAAAAACTTTGAGTCATTTTTAGATTATGTGAATAGGAAAATATTGGTTCTAATTTTAGGATTGTCTGGTATCTTAATGCTATAGCATAAAACTCTCTTGTTTTACCAAAGTCAAAAACAACATTGTTGTAATTGCTTCTCTTAATTTGCTTTTGTGGTGTCTGCTCTTCCCTCAAAGTGTGGGTATGGTTTCTTGGTACTGAATCCAGGCCTCAAGGAGGTACAGGGCAATGAAAAACACCACCTGTCTTATTGTGTGAGGTGCTCACTTGCCTTTTGCTTTTTCTAAATTCTTTCAGCTTTCTCAGAAGTGAAGTTTTAGTTAGAGCAGTACAATGCTACTGCTGTAGAAAGTGAGGTGGCTAGATTGGAAGCTTTGCTAACATGTTTAAATGACCCAAGGACCAGAAATCATAAAATACTGATCTTTATGATAATGAGTCTCCGATTGTCTCTCTTTTTTGTTGTAGCATTTCAAGACTAAATGGTGATTTTCCCCAGCGTAGCATGTAGATATGGTAATCATTTTGAAAGAGGGTTTGGATGTCATGCAGTCTACAGAGCTGAAGAACTTGCATTTTTCTGTTGTAGTGAGTCCATATGAAGATGAATGAGAGAAGTGAATAGGGGAATAAAATTAACTTAGTTTTGCTCTGCAAATTGAAGTTATTTTTTTGTACCAGTCTTTTGAAAACAGTAGCGATTTCGGTATTTAAGCAGTTATAGTAATGTAAGATTTTCATGGTGCTGTCAAGAAAGGGTTTGCTGATGAGCACTGTGTACAGATCTGGTGCTGAGTCAAGTAAAAAATTTACCCAGCCTCATATCTCTGGTAGCAGTGACTGGAAGCAGGTGCTCCAGCATTGGGAGTTTGGAGGTTATGGGATTGGAGGTTTTCTCCGGACTGTTGTGCTTAATAGCCATCGATGAATTTGTCCCTCAGCTTGAACTAATACATCTTTCTAGATATCACTCATAGCTGAAAGAAGTGTTTTTCTTGTATGTCCAAAATTGTTATATAGTGTTACTACAGTGCAGTGCAGCAGTTTGAATACAGAATATCTGGTATTTTGCAGTCCAGTGAAATAATCTCAGCACTTTCTACTCTCCCAACATATTGTCAGAGATTTAGGAATATATATATGTGCGTTGGTGTACTGATAACTGACTGAAAAAGCTTTTTTAAAAGCATTCAACAGTAAATCTGACATCAGTTTTCTGGTTACTTTCAGTGGTTCCACCCGGGAGCCCTGGACCGATCACTCGACATGAGTCGTACGACAGCCTAGCGTCTGACCACAGCGGGCAAGAGGATGAAGAGTGGCTTTCACAGGTATGCATATGGTCATTTTTTGGGGGAGTGAAACAGGAAGAGTATCCACTGGAAGTAAAATTCACCACTTTCCTCGGAAGGGAAGGTAAGCTTCCAGCAGGCCATGGGTATCACTGTGTGTACGACTGACTTTACTCCTGACTTAACAAGGCATGAATTCGATGGTCTTTGTACAAACTACACAAGCTATGTTAAACCCCCTGTAAGGCCCCCGTCATTACTGGCACAAGTCACATCCTTGCCAAGTCCAGGATGAAGTAGAAAGTTTAAGTTGGCAGCAGAAAGTTGCCTCTCTGCCTTTTTCTCCTGACATGGTTCTTGTCAGACATGGATAAAGGAAGTTGGCTTAGCAAAATGATGCCTTTTCAGTTGTGACCTCTGCTATACTTACTGCATTTTAACAGAAAAATGTTAGATTAACTGGTTTACTCCCTTCTTTTTCTGGTTATCAGTTGCTGCATTTCCTACTGATAATTCCTTTGAGTTATGGCTAGATACAAATACTGTAGTGCTTTCAAATGATTCTGCTTGATGCAATATTTTTATATGAGGTTAAATCTTTCTAGTTTTATCCATTCTTCCTTACTTTTCGTCAGTGAATCTTTTCTTTAAGAACTCAGTACACGCTTGACTATTTGGCTCAAAACATAACTTCAGTTTAAGAATGTAGGTCATGAATAATACACTGAGAATTAGGTCCTGTTAGAAATAACAGGTTACAGTTAAATAAATGAAAAATTACAAATGCTGTGCAATTACAGGGTACCTGGTACGTAGAATTCATCCTGACAAATCAGGCGGGTTTCCTTTGACTTAAGAACAATGTTGTGATGGGAGCGATGCATTAAATGTGTTGCTGGGGTGTATGGCAGAAATAGGAAATATTCCTGGATGTGATTTGTTTCTCCCACTGGTGAATAAATCATACACAACATTTTCCTAATCTATTCATGTGAATCCACTTACCTGGCCTAAGTTTTCAGATGTGGCTGTACATTGATATATCTTACTTACTTATGCTGTTCCTAATTTGTTTAAAGCATAAAGAGGGTGAAACTACCTTACCAGTGTAGTCAACAGGAATTCTGTCACTGAGCTCATCGGGGCCAAGATGTCACCTATCCTCTCCAGAGCTGCTTGGATAGGTCTTTGCATCTTATTTTACTGTTCTGGTGACTTTCTGGTGTAGGAGGAAAAAGAGAGTAAGGTAACCCTACATTACAAGGGCTGGTTTATTACTAAACCTTAGAAGTTAGAAAATGTCAAAGGAACTTAAGACTGCTTGGACTTCATAACATCTATCCCTCTAGAAGAGTAAATATATTTATAAGGGTAAAAAAAAATCCCAAGTGATGTCACAGAACACAGAAAATTGAGGGAACACTTCCGGAATGTTTAATTTCTGCTAAGTGAAAAGAGAGGTGATAGCTCTTTTGAGCATGAAGATGCTAGCGTTCTCTAAGCAAGCCACTTTAGATTAAGCCTAAAGTGCAAGTATGTTTTTCAAAATTAAAGTGTTGTTATCAACAGTAACAGCATGCAGTGAAAAAACACTGCCCTTCACTTCAACTTTTCAATTAGAACAGTGGGTAATTTGTGCTGTCAGTGTGAAGTAGATACAATATGTTTGTCCTACACACAACAGGAGAGTGAATAGGAACATCTGGCCGTAGCCTCAGTAAAATTGCAAAGGCATCTGTTTACCTCTCGGCTCTGTGACACTGATGGTTTCAAGCTTAAAATATACAGATTACTTTATCTGTGGCCTAATTTACACTGCTACACGAAAGCTACTTGCCTCAGAAATGTCTACAGTCAAACTGAGTTAGGCAAAGATGGAAATAGTGTGAAATAGGCTGTGCATTGTCGTCTTACGTTAGCAGAGAGCTTGGAGCAGCATTATCCGTTGTTTAAATTTGCTTCTTAAAGGGTTAAGAATCGCTACTAGTATACAGCTGTCATACATAAACTAAAATATATGTTCATGGATTCCCTAAATTGCACTTTTGCTGTGAAGTTGATCATTGTTTTAGCAGAAATGGATAGGAATTTAATAGTTTATTTTTGTCATCTTAACAGTAAGGGTGCACTAGCACTTAGTATTTTCATTTCAAATTTCTTTTATTTTTAAAATTGTATTACAGAAGACTTATGCTCTGTTTACCTTTTCATTTACAAGGCCAAATTTTCCTGATCGTATGTTTCCAACAACATTACCATCTTAAATTTCCATGGTTGTTTGCATTCCTATAGTTGGGTTATTTAAGTGTGTGCCACAATTGATACTCATCATGTTTATAGTTATCAGCACGAAAAGACATTTTTAAAGTATTTTGGATGCTTCATTTACTGAAATAACTTACTTTTCAGAAGTTCATGTCTAGGCTCTCACTGGGAGCTTATACCTAGAAAAAAATCTGAATATTTGAAGTTGTTTTAGACACACCAACTGTATTCTCTGTGCCTTTTGGCAGTAAGCATGGAACTGTGAAGCTTCTGTGGCTGTGTGTATCTACACATAAAGATACATACAGCTACATCTCTCATATACACGTATCATATCACACACACATCGTTCATTGCAAGCAAATGCCCTTACATTTGATTTAATTGTTGGAATTTTGGTTAAATTAATATCCGTGTCTCGCTGTCCCTCCCAAGTCCATGTGTTGCACATGCATGTTTATATTACATCTGCAGGGCACTGACCGTGAGCTGGGCTGTTCAGCGTCTCGCAGCGTGCTTCACATTGCTCTCTGGTACAAATCTTGTTGCTTCCCAGCAAGATGGTCTCTGCCAGCCATCTCCTCAGACATGCCAACAGTAATTATGAGCCTGATTTGAAATACAGTTCACACCCCATACATGTGAAGCAGCACTGTTTAACGTGTGAACTTTTAGAAAGCAGCCGTAACAAAGCTGTAACAGCTTGCTTGTAAAAAGTGCATCCCTTGCCCTGGTCAGGATTGAGGTTATCCATGGGAGGTAGACGTTCGGTTCCTCTTGCCTACTCCATGTAGATGCAGTCGGAAATGTGTTCCTGTTTGTTACACCACGGGGTAGGTTTTTAATGTCCGAATTATAGTGTGTGTTCCATTATGGCAAGGGGAGGAATGAAACAGAATCAGGTGAAGTGGATGCCCCATCCCTGGAAGTGTCCAAGGCCAGGCTGGATGAGGCTTGGAGCAACCTGGTCTAGTGGAAAGTGTCCCTGCCCATGGCAGGGGGTTGGAACTAGATGGGCTTTAAGATCCCTTCCAACCCAAACTGTTCTGTGATTCTATGATGTGATAGCCAGGGTGGAGCATTGGTCTCCAGTTTAAGAACCGGGGTGCAGTGTCCTCAAGCTGGTGATTCAGGGGCTTTCAAGAAGCTCTTGGCTTTGGCTTAGAGCATCACCCTCTAGCCAAAGACATTCTGAATTTTCCCTTGTTCAGCATTCCTCCAAACTGATGGTACAAAACACTCTCTTAGCCTGAGAACAGCAGGATTCTGGGTGTTCAGTGTATTGAAGGAACCATTCAGTACATCACAGTTTAAGCATTTCCCTGTCTTCCTACAGGTCGAAATAGTGACTCACACTGGGCCTCATCGACGCCTATGGATGGGCCCACAGTTCCAGTTCAAAACCATCCACCCCTCCGGCCAAACTACAGTCATTTCATCCAGTTCTTCAGTGCTGCAGTCGCATGGTCCAAGCGATACCCCACAGCCTCTTCTGGACTTCGATACAGATGATCTTGATCTCAACAGTCTCAGGTAAAAATAAAATCAATTCCCAAGCTATTTCACATTTGTGGTGTGAATAACTTGCCTCATGCTTAAATGAGGCCACCTCTGTAGAATGTGTGAAAGTTTTCATCAAGCTTGTCCAGATGAAAGTCTTGGAAGAGCATGTGACTTGACAACAGTAAAGATTCATCCAGGCCAAGCAGCTTAGGTTCCTTTCTGCTGCCCCTTCTGGGTAAATGACAGTGAAAGACGGTACAAAGTCCGGTGGCCTTGCTCAGCATCATCTTGGCTTTCACGGTCTCTGCGTTGCTTAATAAATACGTTTTCTCAGGCATGAGTGGGGGCTTTATGCCATAGATTTAGATTCTGACCGTGAAACTGTGTGTTGGAACAGTAAGTGAACTTCTGGAATGTTTTTCCCTTCCCAGGGTTGTGGTTTTTTTTTTTCTTTTCCTCCTTCCTTTGCTTCCTTCCTTGCCATTCTTTTTCATGTATTTGATACTTTTGGACATTGGCTGATTTGGAACTGGGGGCAGGGAGTGGACCAAAGGAAGGAAGGAGAGCAAAGGTAAATGTGGGTTTCTATTTACTGGTAGCCAGTGTTTTTGTAGAAGGGCTTTATGCACCATGTGTTTCTGTGTCCTGTCTCGAGATTTAATGAGTTTCCATGCTTCTGACTCTGCATGTGATTTGAAGTCCAAAGTTCTGTGGTATGGACTTGGACTGTTTAGGACTCTGAAATGCTTATGAGTAAAACAAGAGAGATGGATAATATGACTAATCCCATTAAAACTGAGCAGATTGTCCTTGGACTGAAAATACATGGTTTTGAAATGTGTGATTTCTCCTTGCATGTAATTACTCACACAAGCAAGGCTATAGCTGTCAAATATATTACTTTTTGGTGTATATATGTATACACAGGCAGGAAGGAAGCAGAAATTTTTAAAAAGTTAATATAGATCTGTGTCACAAAATGAATAGACAATTACAAATGTGTTTTTCTCCTAAACTGACAAAGAAAGTGCTGCTGTTCAGGAGGGCGATAGAAGCATTTTAACCAGTTTGGGCAGCGTGAGCTTTTTCCTTTGAGGCTTTCTGAGAGCTCAGGTCTGAGGCATAGTTTGGCGACACTCACTTTGTGTTGAGTTTTAATCTGTCTCTGGATGGATTATCCAGCTCTTGGCTCCACAAAGCAAAGGAAAACAAAAGTGTTCAGTAGTTGGTTGATTTAAAAACAAATAGTTGCTTAGTTGGTTCAGGTGATTTGGGTTTGTGGTTTAATCACAACCCTCATGAGCTGGTGCTAACTTTAACTTATTGTTTAGGATTCAGCCTGTTCGTTCAGAACCTGTTAGCATGCCGGGGTCATCACGTCCAGTTGCTGATCGCAGAGGAGTTTCAACAGTGATTGATGCTACCTCAGGTAGAAACATGTTGATTTCCTGTTTTCTTCGATATCATGGCATTCATCAATCTTGTCTATTTCTGTCTGTTAACATGTTTACTAACCATTGCCATATACTTAAAAGGATATCATGATTTTCAGCTGCACAGTAGGGTAAGTGCTGACTTATACAAATACTTCCTGAAAGCTGCTATAATTATGACCTTTTTTCCTTTTACCACTCAAATCTGAAGTCACAGCGTTGTCATAAGACAGGAGCACAATATTTACGTTAAGTTTAACATGAGCTACAGAATGCTAAAAGCTGCCTAAACTAAAAAGCAGAACATTTGCAAATACTAATGCTGAAGTGCTTTTATTAATGAATGCCTAAAGCACAGAATATTACAGTTCCATCTCATTTGTAAAATAGCTTTCATTGAAGGGTAATCATAAACATAATTGATTTTTGTGAACAGTCAAGACAACAGGATAGTTTATCTAATGTTTGTGTAATAGGCACATTTTCACTACTCTGCTCTAAAAGAGCGTGTAAATTTAATGCTACAGTGGTTATGTTAATATCAACATAGTAATATAGGTACTATAAAGTTTTCTTTTTTTCCCAGTGGTGGGGTGTATTCTGTATAAAGAAACAAGGGCAGCAGAGCTTTACGTTCTAGTACAGCTGTATAGCGTCTGAAGGGTCCACACAGCAGGATTTTGTCAAATAAAATCTCTCACAAGTAGAGTTATTAAACACACAGCATTAGTCAAACAGTCAAGTCAGAGAGGATTTTAATCTTTAGCAATTTGAAAATCCCCAGAGACTGCTGATTGGATTGAGGTTAAACTGTAAAAAGAGACAGTAACACGTGCAGAAACTTGGTTTCTGAAGGTTGTTTTAAAGAGAGTTAAAATAAAAGCTCCTGTTCCAGACTCTGTTTGCTATTGACATAAATTCTGAGTCCAAGATACTGCATTTTTTGCCAAATTAATTTATTTGGGTATTACAGGATATTTCTGAGATATGTTTTTAACTGAGTTCAATAGCAGCTACATTAACTTTGTCGTCATAAATTCCTTTTTCAGATCTTTAAAACTGGTTAAATTAATTCATGTTGAGCTTAGACAAGCATCTGATGCTGGTTATTTAAAGGGAATTTTACTTGTTCTGCTACATGACAAAATAATTGTTTGATACAGAAGAAAACTTAAATACATCAGTTAGGATTTTTTGGAGTAGTTCTTCTATGCCTATTACCCCGGAAGGGTTACAAGCCTGAATCGTAGGAGTGCTTCTGCCTGTGCGTCTGACACGTCAGATTCGGAGCGATGAATGGCATAGCTGTTCTTCACTATCGAAGGGACTATGCCAGCTGAGAGAGATCTGGGTTATCAGGTGGGGGTTTTTCCCCTCTTGATTATAAACAGAGCAGCTCTATTACCTATAGCAGGGATGTATATTAATTCTGAAATACAACCATTCTGTAACCATAAGGCATTCAAAAACTGTGCTATTCCATCTACAATACAACAAACCACATAAGACTGTACCTCTTCTGTGCTAAACCACCTTTCCTGTAGTGTGGATGGGGCCTTAATATGAAACGGCTCATGTGAATGTGATGAAGCTCTGTCGGTAATGCCTTTAGCATGTGTGTCCATATTAAAATTGCCAAAGTCAATTGTGTGCATTGTTATGACACTGAAAATATATTTACTGTACAGCAGTGATTCAGTTTGGTTATAACACCTCATAAGTTTCTGATAAACAATACATGGATTTTGTTAGGGACATGCTGATAGCAGCATTTTATTTAACTTCACTGCCAGAGAGTTTGGATTTGAATTTATTTTTTATTTGGGGACTTTACCATCTATTTGCAGTTCTCATGTTGCCTGATCCTCGTCCTTTCCCATACAGAAATTACTGGTCCAAATTTAGGGTAGATATGCCAGGTTATATATGATGGTAGAGAGGTGTGAATTCTGCTACAGTGGAAAGGGGACAAAAGGAAAAAACATGCAGGTTTTTGAGACCTCATGATATTCTTGTGACAGAGCCCAGCAAAGGGCAGAAGAGTATTTTATGCTTACTTTCTTTTCTTCTCACTTTTGAGATGTGCCCAAAATTGCATTAAGATTAGCTCTGAATCTAAAGATTTTATTTTAAATGCCGTTCATGTACATTTTTTGTGTTATAGTCCGCTACTGCAAGTATTCTCATTTCCTGCTATTACCAAAGCAGGCCCTAAATGGCTTACATTCCTTATGGAAAACAAATTTATTTGAAAATAGGTTTTTAAGTTTGAAGGATTTTTTAAGTAGGTCATAAACTTTTACTACCTAAGCTGAACCAGGAAGTGATTCTTCAGTGAGGACCCATGCATTGGAGTCTGTTGCACTTTATGAAGATGCTTATCTGGCTGTTTGATTGCCTGTTGCTTAGAGATACCACCAGCGTGGCGCCTCTTCTTATCTAACTCCATCACTTGTTCTTCCTATCAGAAGATTTCAAGTACATGTTTATCGTCTTCCATTATTCTTCTCCCATTCTTGATAGCCGCCTTCTTTCTCCCTCGCTGGTGACAACTCTGTTGCTGCATTTAGTAAGAAATCTGGGTAATTTTTAATAATGATTTCCACAAGTCTGTAAAACTGTGGTATGCTAACGACAATATTGTCTCACAAGGGTATTTGAAAAAATCTTAGTTTAAAAAGTATGAAACTCTAATACACGGTAATCACTCGTGAAAATTTCCAATGGCATTTTCAAGGTGAGTATTTGTAAAGATTACTTGGCTAAAGCAAAAAAATGTGTATTTCAGTATGGTTATCTCAACTAAAAGTTCTGCTAAGATATTCTTCTTTGATATTTTGTGGTGTTTTTTTTTAAACTGAATCTTTAAGAAAAGTTTGCAAAAATATAGTCACCTAAAGCTACTGGACATTCGTCCCTCAGTGCACACATTTTAGTCATACGCATCATAGAGAGAATATACCCTCAGGCACTGTAATTCCAGATGCTATTCCAGATTGGCAGTTGGAAATGTTAAAGGGGCAACACTGAGTTTAAAGCTTTATAAAGCAGGAAGTCTTTAATAATAGTGCAGCAAAAGAAACGCTCGTGTCCACAGAGTACGTGCACACTGTGTGTAGCAAGCAGGCGTGTGTGCTCGCCTGTCTGTGCGCCCATCCTTTCCAAAGAAGTGCTGAGGCTATCGGCTGGTTGCGTTGGGTTTAACAAAGGTGGGGTAAGTCTCAGTAAGTCAGAGTAAGTTTGAGACTTTATTAGACACCGGCGATGGGAGAGAAACCTTCGAAGTGCCCTGTCTGCAGGAGATGCTGCAGCTGAAGGTCACACTCTTTACACAACGAGAACAACCAAACCTGAGACAGAAATCTGTGGCGCAGTTAAAAAAAGTAGTTCTTGCAGAAATGAGCTGGCTGTGTTTCAGCAGACCACGCTGCAGGCATGATTTGAAATCTTTACATTACCTGTATACATGGAATGCTGTTCCTTTCTTTGACATGGCTACCTTTAGATAGGGGTTTTGGCTCTCGGAGATCTACAGCATGATGGAGACTTATCTAGAAAGTACAAGCCTAGGCTACACATGTAGTGGAATATTTGCAGGCACCTTTCTGAATTGTTACGCTATAACCTGTGGATGACTGATGCATGTCATGTGTGTTACATACCCGACAATCAAACTGGATAGAACTCTACTACTAATAAATAATGCAGAAGTTAAAGGGTGTAGGAAGGTTAAGGTATCTGTATGGAACAATAACTCTGAACTTTCAGAAATAGAGAAACCTCTAGAGAAAGGATTTTGCAGCAGTTCCTGATCACAGCAGAGTTGGCTGCACAGCTGCCTCGAGTCTGTCAGGGCCAGCGTTTCCCTCGCTCTGTAACAAAGGTGTTGAAGGGCTCAGGTACTCAGGTACGCTCAGTCGTAGCTGTTAATTCAATCCTGCTCAGTTAAAAAAGGGTGTGCGTCCGTGTGTTTATGAAAAGCCTTGCTCATTGCCTCATGCAAAGAGGGTTTTGACACTTGTCCATCAGCCAGATCGTGATTTTGTTGCGTTGTCAGCAGGGTAGGAAAGTGTTGGCAAGGAAGTTGCCTGATCTCTGTTTCGCATCAGCCTTTCCCTTCCCAACTTGGAGATCTCCATTTCTTTCTTGCTTAGGACAAAGACAGAAGTTGGAGTGGGAAGGATTTTAATGAGTAAAATGAAATTGTGGAAGAAATAGATCCTGAGCATTTATTTTCTCTTTGATTGTGGAGCAGGGGGAACCCTTATGCTCATTTCTAAAGCCTGGCATGTGCTGTGCTTCTTAGGGATGCGCGCATCATTTTTTGATGAAGATTGTTTATTACTCTTGTATGAAACTGACAGCACTGAGCTCTCTTCTGGTTACTTCAGTCAATGCCCACTTAAAATTGGCTTGTAATTTAGTGCTTCCCTTTCTTTTGTGTGCGACTGGCAGGTCATGGACGGATAGCTTCTTGCCTGCACAGGGTTTAATGAGCAGAGGAATTGCCTTGGGTTTTGTAGGGGAGGGAGGTTGCCTCCCCTCCCTCCCCTCTGCCCCGAAGGATCTCTCCTTGTTCATCACCACACCTGTGAGATAGGGACCATGGGACAAATTTTTACTATCCAGCAATGCTCTCACTTGGAATTTAATAAACACTTCTGCTGTCACACCTTAAACCATCTGAGCTCTTTTCTGTTGTATGTGCAATCAAATATTTATTCCCAAATGCTGTACACCAGAAAGTGCTGCCTTGGAGTAGCGGAGATCAGTTATTCAGGTAGTAAAGATGTGTGAATGCAGCTGGCAGATGAAGTCACCAACATTATGAATTCCCAGGCTGTCCTTACTGCCACAGGCAATAACTGACAGGCCTGAGCGGTCGCTGGTTTCCCGTTACGGGCGCTGGTAGGGCCTGGGGAGTCCTGGCGTCACGGATACTTGAGCTGCCCTGCTTGAGTGGAGCTGGCCAGCGCTGGAGGGTCCTTGTTGCAGAGAGATCTAATCAATATGGTCTGGAGTCCTTGACCTGAACCTGTAATTACCTGGATGATATAAAGGTAGTTTGTTGTTGCAGATAGAGATTGCACTCAGATCCTCCGAATATAATGCTGAGCTTTAAAGCCAGGGAAGAGATTTGGCCTTTGGTCTATTCTTCACAGCAACTGAGGGGTTTTAATAATGGTCATAAAACAAGCCGTTCTTAGAGGGCATCACTTGTTTAGTAACAGCAAAACCATGTACCCAGCACGGCTTGTTTTGTCATTTGAATGAGTTTAAGTTGTGGTCTTTCCTGGAATAACTTCTGAGCGAATTCTGTTCATATGATATTTACTTTAAACACTTACTGTATCACCTGTTTGAAAAGCCTTTTATGTATTATTCCTAGAATAGTGATGGAGTGTGGGGTATACTCAGGGTCTTTTTGTTTTCTCAGTAGCACCCACTTGCTTGTGCACATACTCTCTCCACCCTGTTCATCTCTCTTGCTAGATGTGTGTGCGTACGTGAGCTGCATAATACAAAATTCTCATACTTAGAATTTTTTCAACTTGATTTATTTCATCTAATTTGAGAAAATGTTATCTGATGATTTTTGAAGAGAGCCTTAAGACAGAACTGACTTCAACAGGCTCCAAGATGCCAATGCAGTATACATGATTACATCTAGAAACAGCTATGCCCTATAGACTGTGGGGATGTGAAGAGAAATTAAAATGACCTGACACTAGTGACTGGGCACTTGCTGCTGGATCATTGCCTGGCTTGGGAAAAGACTCAGCTGCAGGGATACATGGAGTAGCATTAATGTCTTGAATCACTGGTGGGTGTTTTCTGTAGGCAGGCGAAGTATACTGGAGAGGAAGGGCATGGGAACAGTGACTGAAAGGCAGCAGAATCGTTACATACTGATTAATTTTTGCCTCCCCGTGATGGGTGCGGGTGGGTTGGTCTGTTAGTTCTTGAGATGGGAACTCAGGCTGCTCAGCATGATGTTGTGATGTGGAGTAACTGCTACCCTGCTAGTGACGCAGGAGACTCTTATTCCTCATCCCAATTTGCCCTTGTTTCCTGAGGAGGCTTGTACTAATGGAAGCAATTCGTCACTTCTAAGATGGTTGTGCCTTGAAACCTAAGTGTCCGTCAGCTAAAAGAGCAAAAGGTGTGGTATACAAGTTAGTTTCACAGACACAAGTGAAAATCAAAAATCAGCAATTTCTGGACACTGCCGTGTTAGGTGGAATTTGACTTTAAGCAACTTAATTACTCAAGGTGCTTAATCCCCCAAAGGCTGATCTCCTTGTTCATCATGCTAATGTGATTTTGGATAGTTCACAGAGATCTTTGACAAACCAGAAACCCAGCAATTTCCATGTTGATGTCATAGCTAGATGAAAGCATAACTGTGACTTCGCCAACATAACGACCAAATACAAGGTAATGGGGTTTTTCTTTATATATGAAGCTAAGTTGCAGTGAGGCCCCCGGCGGCCACGTTAATGGTCATTGGTGCTGTCCTATGCTGCTCACAGACAGTTGTTCTCGTGTCACACAACCCACTTGACGCATGTACCAGCGGTCCATTAATGCAGACGGTGGCGTGTCTTCTTGCTGAAGTGTTACACGCTAATTTTCAGTTGGGGAAGCCACCTTCAGTTCATATAATGATTTGTAAGGTGAAAAATAGCAGTGTGCTACATCATGGTCTGGTCCGAGCCTATAAACGCCTTCTCTTTCTTTGTGGGGAAAAAAAAATCCAGGAAGTACAATAGGTATTTTGTGTATCAGTACCTAACACGAACTCATTCTGAGTGCAAGAATGCTGTATATACCCCTTAATTGTCTTTCATTAACAGTTGTTGCTAATGTTCCACTCAGGCAGCTTTAAAGTTCCAAATAAGTGGAAAGTGTTGATTCTAATCATCTCTGACACCACAGTCTTCTACGGAACAACACATGAGCTGAGATTCCCGATGGGCTCCTGTAGGATACAATATTTATTATAGCTTGAGATCTAAGAGCTCCTAGCTACTGTTAAACTGAAGAGATTCAGAAACCTTGGTGTCTGTGCTTATGTTTTTAGAGATTGCACTGAAGTAACACCCCGTACAGTATTTGCAAAGAAGTGTGCTTGTTGACATTTCTGCTCTTTTTATGCAGTGCTTAAAGAGATCATTTTACAAATTTTGATATTTTTATAACTTGTAATATATTCCAAACTCATCTATATATATATGAATATGTATATTCATATATATTCTATATGTATTAGAATATGCAATTATAATAATATGCAATTATAATATATTCTAAGCTCTGGACTGTTTGAAATGTTCTTTAAGCAGTGTTAGATGTGCAGGTTGAAAGAAGAGTGTTTGGACATCCAACTGCGCATGAATTTTAGTGTCAGTGTTGTTTCAGGGAAAGCTTTCGCTTAGAAACAATTTTGCAGTTTATAACAGACACATTCTTATTTAATGATTTCACTGAATTAGGTTTGCTCACTGTTCTCCATGTTTGCTTTGAAAAACCTCTAAATATGCTTCACTGTTTCTTCTTCTGAGTCTGTCTCCCCCACTTTTGGCTGTAGTGTCTGTCAGATGCTAGGTTTTTAAACAGCAGGATTGCTTGCTGGTTCTGGTCCTCTTGAGATCATCCAACTTGTCATGCCGTGCTTTCAGGAGCTGTTCCAGAACATCAGCCCTTGTCCTCAGGGCTCTGCGGACTCTTCCTTTTGTCTTTCAGCTTCCTCCTGCCTGTAGAATACCCAGAGGCTTGATGTCCATGTCCCTAGAGCAACCACGTGAATGCTATAGGTTGTGCTGGCCCCCTTGAGCCAACCTCCTTACAGCAGTTACATCTGTAGGTGTAAAACTGAGCGTGAGGCAGTCTCCAAAAATGTTTTTCGGGCTTGGTTTTTCAAGGACAGTTGGAAGTGATGCAGCAGCTGCTACGATGTCTCCTAGTTTCACGGCGAATCCTAGTGTTCTTTATTCCCCTTTTAGATGGCACAAATAGCTTAAAAAATTAAGTATGGTGGCTTGTTTGTAATTCTGGCTTTTTTCCAAGTATAATAGTTAATTCCGACACTGCACACAAAGGAGAAACTGAGGAAGGAGTTGGTCAGGTGCTGGTTTGCTGCGCAGCCGTGGAGCTCTCAGCTGTGCAGCCTGCGGGTTGGCCACTGGTATCCTACCAGAAATTACTTCCAATATGAACCTCTAATTTATCCTCACTTGTATTTCCTCATACAACACATAAAACATTGCTCTGTGGATAATACTTTACTGTGTAATAATGAAAGGCTTGACAGTAATCAACATTTCCAGAGCCACAAAAACTTGTTCTTTTATAAGACACTACAAGCTTAATGTCTGATTTCTGAGTTCCGCTGCTCCAGCCTACTGCTCGTAGTGGAAAAGACCCAACACAAACTCTCCACACAGACGTATCTGGATCGATACTGAAATAGCTTTAAGCAAGAACATCAGGCTGCACGTGGTTTTTTCTTAACGTAATGTCAGCATATGCACCTATTTTCACCGTTGTTAATCCCAAACCAGCAGGTTTCAGCTATCATTCATTAGAGGGCAACATGGATGAGCGAGCAGAAGTGTGGGTTGTGGTATGTGCCCTACGAAACTGAGCTGTTTGGCATGATAAATTTAAGCCAGGCATTTGTTGTATTTTAAGGTGGAGTTTAATATTTTGAGGGTGTTATAATCAGCTTCTTCACCCTGTCTTCTCCTTGCTGAAGTAAAGTTCTTCTCTGCTGGAAATAAATATTTATATCTAAGTTGAAATATAGTCTGTTGGTACTTACTTGTATATATTTTATTGCCTCAATGACTTAAGGCATAAAAAAACAGTTGGAAAATATTTTGGTTTTCTTAATTATCCAATACTGTGAAATACCCATCACCTTGTGGTCCTCTCGCCTCCTCCCCCTGCCTTGGACTGCATCCCTGGCATCATCCCAGCCAGTTTTTAATAGTGCTTTATCTGCTGCTTGCACTGCTTTTGGCTTTCGCTTTTTACTAGAAGCGAGGCTAAGACTGGGTGCCGGTTACTGCTCTGGCTGTGGGTGGAGTGCTGCGGAAAGCCAAAGCAGCCGCTGCAGCGGGCAGCCAGCACGGGGGTGAGCTGGGAAGGGGAGCGCGAGGGGACAGTAGCCCCTCTTTGTCACCGTCCTCCTCCTCGGGCAGTTCTCATGTGCGAGTACCGAGTCGCTGGCCATGCCTCCAGCTGTGGGGGCTCTGGAAATGGGGTATCTCCTACAGCCTGGGATGCTGGGGACAGCCTGCCTGGGGCTTGCCTCCTTCCAGGAAGAACACAGTCTTAAAGGGAGCACGTAAAGCCAAGTGCTTCGCCTCCATAAACCTTCTGGTGCTATTCCCCTTGTAAAGGTGAAAACAAGCAGGTCACAGTCAGTAAATGACGGAAAGCAGACTTGGGATTATTCACATCATTAGCACAGGATTTCTGCAGATAAGAGAAGTGGTATATGAGCCTCTTGCCCTGAGGCTGGCTGTCGTTTACTGCGCAGGGCGCGGTCCTTTAAAACAGAGCAGGAACGGGGAAAAGAAGAAGGTGGTAATATCACTAACATATGGGTTTCGCTGGAGTTTGGCCACAGATTTAAGGCCTCGGAGTGGATTCCTGGGGCCTTCGTATGCTATCCCAAAACCAACACGAAAGCCTTTCCAAATATATTTTATAAGCTCTGTGATTGTATTAGTCCTATCAAAAATCCCATGTCCCCAGGTCAGGTGGGGTGCAGGCCCTCCTCTTCTGAAATCCCAGGCCTGCCAAGTCTCTCTTGCCTAATATTTCCCTCCAGCAACAGCGGGCAACCATTTGTGCCTCTTGCGCCGGCTGCACCACGTAGAATACCTGTAGGGGCGTCCAGCACAGCTGCTTTCCCTTGAGCTCACATCTGCTCAGAGAGAGTGCGACCCACACACGCTCGCTTGCCTGGGCTGTTGTCCCAGATGCAGCTGGCCCTGGCTGTGTACAACCCACCTGTATTTCTGGGTAATTCATGGAATTCACTAGGCTTTGGCACAGAGACCAGGGCTGCTCGTGAGTATCTGGTTGGGTTTGAGCAATAGTTTTGGTAACTGGCTCTGTCATTGTTTTTTTGCATTACTTTTCCTTTGCTCCAAGTTGTGGTGCCATTGGTGTGAGAAATGCAGTACAGGAACTGGAAATGCCATAATTCGTAGCCTCTTCTCATGTTAGTACCCTGCAAAAAGTCCTGACTGCACCACTCAGGAAAGGGGGCCTCTAGAAGTCTAGTACATACATATTTTTGCCTTAATACAAAAAAGCAGTAGAAGCCACTGTTGTAGTAAGAATCTTTCTGGCTCTTTGCTACCAGGACAATTAACTGAATTTGCATTAATTGAAAAACTACCTATTCAGACTTTCACTTACATTGTTTACAGCATGGATGCTGAGCAAATCGCTGTGTGCTATAGTTTGACCATCACTTAAAATCTATTTTAGAAGAACATTCTCTAAACTTACTTGTGATTGAATGTCCCATTTAGTAATTGACCATAGATCATCTACGGGGTTGTTTGTGTTGCTAGTGGATTTTTTAACAGAGAGTTGGCATGAAAGAATTTGGAAAAGGAAAGAAATGCTCTTACATTAGACTTTTGGTTTTTGTGTTCCTTTTTAAGCTTTATAAAAAAACCCAAACCAAGACAACAGGAACAAACAGTATACAGTGAAACGCTTACATGGAAGTACATTTTACCACCGAAGCTAGATAAAAAATTCACTGTATCATAAGTGAACCATTTTCCCCCTTGATTTGTGTCCAAAATATGAGGAAAAACCTTGCAGATGCATTATGCATTTTACAAAAGAACATATGCATGCATTTAAATCATTTACATTTCATCTTTCTTTCTCGTATTTTTAACTCATATTATAGCGAATGACAGTGTGTTTGGAAAACTGAGGTTGAAAGCAAAGTTTAAACTTTCATGCACAATAAGCTAAACTGCAAGCAGTACTTCATGAAATAGTGATTTTATTTCAAAGTTTTGCTGATGCCTTTTCCTTCCTCTCCAGTGAAACATGTGACCAAAACTTTGGGAATCTCCCTTGAAAATAAAAAAAACATTTGACTGCGGTTGATTTGTGTTAGTGTTCCCGAGCCTGGTGAAGAAAGAGAATCCATCCTTACTGAAGCAGGTCCTCGGGAGAATGCACAGTCGTGCGCTTGAAGATGCTCTGGATGAGGGCCCTGTGACACTAATAATTGTTGATTGTTAGGCAGTATCGAATATTCCTCATGCCATAAAATCCTTCTTGATGTAGGGTGAGGAGGGGAGGATGGAGGAGCACCAGCTCTACCTGATGTAGGACCAGGGTACCATGACTCCTTTTCAGCACTACCCTGCTGTATGTTAAATCGGCAACTTTTGACTGATATATTTGTGTAGCGGGGAGCTGAAAAAGAATTTGTGTGCAGGTATCTTTTGTTTAATGTCATCAGCAGGGACCACTTCCCCATTGCTGTGAGTGGACAAATAAAATCCAGCTTTATTGGCCTAGTTATAGCCTTTTAATAACACTTCAGTGAAAGATTGTGCATGCCATGAAGTGCTGAGCGCGTGCTCTGAAGTGATGTACTGTGACTGAAGTACAGCGGGATGTCAGACGGGTCGCAGCCTCTACCGCAGGTGAGGGTGTACGCACAGTCTGCTCTCCCTTCACGAGGGGGCTGGGGAGCTGGGCTCTCCAGTGTAGCGGAATTGCTGAAGCACTGTGCAGATGTACCCAAACGCTGCTCGGGAGGGAGGTTTGTCACCTTCTTCTCAGCCCTCGCTGCGCCACCCACAGACTGGCTCCCCAGAGCTGCCCGGCAGTGTCGGCACCAGTGCTGAGACCCAAGCTGCCGTATCGGTGCCAAGACCATGGTGCCGAGACCCGAGCTAGCTCTGCATGGAGCCAGCTACAGTTTATTAGCTTGGTCTCCGTGCCACGCAGAGACAGATAAACTGCTCGCAGCCATCGGCTGGCCCTCGATCAGGGTAGCTGAGCTTGGGCTGTTTCTGTGTGCTAACCACGTGGGGCTTGTGGGGTTGTCAGTGAGAGTTTGGCACGCGTGGAGGCCACAGGATTTGTTTGTAAATATAGATTTGAGAGTTAGGTATTTACACGTGCCTTCTAAATTCAGAGCTCAAAATACAGAGTAACTTTCAACCCTAACAACTTGCAGAATTTTTTCCTCATTGTCTTCACCTTCCAGAGTCTCTGTAAGAGTTAAACCCAGAGTAGTTAATTTATTTTGCTAGTAAAGATTGACTTAGAATTGAGAATATCACATGGAGGGCTTGTAACTTATTTGAATATCCATCCTCCCATGTTTAAAACCAAGTCAAGAAACTAATGAGGTTACAAAAATATTGCTGATCCTGAAGCAAATACAGTTGGAGAACATATGCTTTGGTTTTACATTTCTGCCTCTAAAAGGTGACATGTCCCGTGTTTGTCATTTAATTTAACATTCTATATATTTTTAAACGGCTGTATGATTTGAAATCTCCAGATGCCGTATTTTATGCTAAATGAGGTTGACAGTTCAGTGATGTGGAAGGCCATTATCTCACCTTTGTGCTTCTAAACTATAGCCACTTGCCTTTGCCTGTTCATAATGCATTTACTGCATTACAGCACAGCGGTTTTTAACACCTATTGAAAGCATTAATTAGGTATGCCATACTGATGAGCACTTTAAGATAAGTGAAAAGCAAGAGCTGATGCTGTTCTTCAAGCTTGTACTTCTCCCATGGCTTGTACTGGGGATTCAGTAAAAGGCTGATAACTCCAGTAAGGTGCTCCATAAATGCTGGCAGGGGTACTCCGTATTACATATTGCCCCACTCTCAAATGTCATGGTGAACAACAATTATCTGTATTAGTTATCTGGTGCTTAGGTGGTATCTTTAATATGCCACTGGAAAGCGAGCGTAAGGTGGTCACATTGCTAGCTTGTGAGATGTTCCTGAGATGGTCGGGGTAACCAGGACACCGTGGCCGTACAAACCGCCCTGTGGGGAGACCGCTGACTTGCCACACGTGCAGTAGAGTCATGTCCCTAAATGCCGTGGTCACTCACGCTGACTAATGCATCTCAAAAGGAATGTGATTTGATGAAAAAAAGCGATTTAACGATAAAAGAGTAGCATTGTGGAGGTTTATTTTGAGGTTGACTTACTCATAAATGTTACTTCCATTTTTAAGTAGATTTATTGATGTTTTATGGTCTCTCCTGATGTTTAGTCATTAGTGAAAAGGATTTGTGTATTTCCACAAACTTCTGTCAACATAAAAACACCAGCACAAAGTCTTAGCAGCCAAAAAGGCAAGTCTAAAAAAAAAAAAGGTTCCAAGAGGTTCCATCTTGATGTTTGGGGATCGATATAATCCCATTCCCATAAATTGAAATCCCTTTAAGAATGTACAAATTCCATATGTTTTGTCCTTTTACAAGGAAGTCTATTCCATTTCTTAGATGATCGTGGTGTCATTTCAGAGAACGCGTGGCTGTAGAGATGAAAGCCCTCCTGTTCCCCAGCCGCACTCGAGCAGGGAAGCCCGGGCTGCCCCCGCCTGCTGCCGAGCTGTGCTGTCCCCAGCAGTCACTGCGAGCGCCGATGCCACGTGTGTGCTTCGCCCATGCCCCAGCCCTGTCCAGGCCTGAAACATAAGGGCAGCGGGCAGGTGGCAGCTCTCGCCTCCTTCTTCAGCCGGCAGCTCAGTTCCCAACCAGGACGCATGGCGTGTCTCGATAAACAGCTCTACGTGGCGCTTGCTACCAGCTGCTGCTATCTGTAAACCAATACAGCAACATTCAGACTTTTGTGTCCTATTACCGTTGTCCTGAGTCAGCAGGTCTCATATAGAATAATTTTTCTATAAACTTGGAAAACGGATAATCATTACTTGGACTGTTCAAGTTCAGTAATACAAGAATAAGTCATAAATATGTCACTTGTATCTTAAAAGCTAACCAGCTAGAAACTCTGCCTCTTGTCTAATCTGGCCTCCAGTGCCTTTGATCACCATTTTCTCCTCTTTCTCAGCACCACAGCTAACTTCTTCGTTTTCCACATTTTCCTTTGCCGTTGTGACAGTGTGCTGCTGCAGATTACAGCTGTGCTTAGGCACCATAAGGTTTATATGATTAGTCAGCATTTGGTTTCCATATATAGCAAAAGTATGTCTGGAGAAAATATTCTTTATACATATTTCCAGGCAGTAGGATCAAAGACCTCTCTAGGTTCTCAATTTTAATTTATCTCTTCTTGCTCTCTGTATAAGCAACATCAAAAAGAATCCGTGTTTGCGGGAGGGAAGGGAGCCTTTTGCTGCGTAGCTTTGGGAGCCCCATTCATCTAGGCCAGCTTCAAATCCTGGCCTTTCTTCCTCCATAGCGTTGCTGAGCTGGGAACTTTGGTTTTCATGCCTCCGTGTTTCTATCCAGGTGTCACCCTTTCTTCTCTTGAATCCTGTGACCTCTCCCATTCTTGTTTCCTTGATACTCAGAATTACCCCTTGTCTCTTGGACCCAACCGCAGCTGCTGGGCACGTCTTCCTCCTTTGTCACAGCATTTTCTGTGGTTGGCAAGCCCTGAGTTGGCTCCTCTTCTGCCATAACACATGTGAGGTTCGTACACGTGCCTCCGAGTATCTCTCAGTATTTGCTTCCACAGCTCATCCCTCGGGTGTCAGCTCTCAAATCGTGCTGGACATTTCTGAAGCTCTGCGTCTGCCAGAAGTGTGGTAATGAGCAGCACTGAGTGGGGTCTGTCCAAGGAGTTACATGCCGAGATTTATATTACCACGTTAGGTGCTGTATTCGTGGCAGTATTTCTTGCAGCTCTGTCAGATCCTTTTTTCTCTATCTTTTGTTAGATTCTTATGGCAACAACTCGTCAAGTTCCGTGGTTTTGCAGCGCGCAGCAGCGTGGGTGCTGCTGGAGACGGCCCCCGGTAATTGCCTGTGCCTAAGCAAGCCGTGTACTTTAATTATACCAATCCGCATAACCTTTTCATACGAGGAAATTTTCTGAAGTATTAGTAAGTGTGGTAAGCCAAGACATCTGAGATCTTTTTGCATCACGTTTTCAGAAAGGCCTTTTTTCTCCGGATAGAAGAGCTTCATTAAAAAAAAAAACCTATAATTAGTTTGATTTCAGTCATCTACTCAACATTTCTAAGCTACTTGCCAAACGATCCCAGGTGTGGGATTGCAGCAGGTAATTTCCTGCGCTGTGTTTTGTGGATGATTTTCTGTGTTAGAAGATGATATCAGCTCACCTGGCCTCTCAGTGACAGAGAAATCCTTTGTTTATTCATTTAGTAGGCAGATTAACCCTAATGAATATGGCTTCCTGGAAATAGATACAGGGGACAATAGCAAAGAGAAGAGCGGGGAGAAATGGGGCAAATTCCCTTTTCTTTCTTCACTTCTAAATAATGGCAGCTTTCATAGCAGGGTGTTTTAAATCGGAAAGGAACGTGAAATATGTCAACCAGAAATTCTTTGTTTTAAACAAAATTTTTTCTTTTATCATTCCAAGAGGCACCAGGGCTTTCTTAGCAAGTCTCTGTCATGGTTTATTGAATCTGCCTGAATCTTTTGTCCCATCAAAAAGTAGGATAAAGTAGGCATCTGAGATACTTATACCAAACGGCGCTTATGTCCTCATGGCTGGAGGACCTTGGTGTGTGTTCTGTGTGGTTACTCTTCACTGTTTTGTGGCATATGGGGGGGTGAATTATTATTTCTGTGCATAAGGGGTTCGTAATGTAATCTTCCTTTGACTCAGATCACAAATTGTACTAGGGAACCAGACAAAAGTGGGAGTCCCAATGGCTTAAATAATTTCATTCTATATCTTTGTGTTTCCTGGCAGTAAAACTGTGGGATGGTGTGTTAAGGTGTAGGTTGTGTCTGTTATCTGAGCAGGTGTATTATAAAAGAAGAGAGTATTCATGCGAGGGTTAGACTCCATGCCATATTATTTTTTTCAGTCATTCTCCTGAGCCGACACAGAAAGCTTCAAGAAAACACTGTGAACAGTATTTCTTGTATTCCTGTTGTACGCCAGTGTTCTGCACGAGGTCTGCATGAGGTTTATGAAAGGCTGTACCATTATCACTTCTATTTACATAAATGAGGAGTGATTTCTCACATGTAGTTGACATGACATTGGACTATTGTTCATAACCCAGTGTGAGAATCTGCCTGGAAAAGTAGTAGAGGTGAATCCAAAGCCCTAAGAAACTGAGGGAGAGATGGTCGTTGACTTTGGGGGCTATAGATCAAGCTCGTCAGGGTATTACATGCAGGTTCACTGCAGTATCCCTCAGTTTATGTTTGAACAACATGAACAAATTACTTATTCAAGCTCAAAGAGGGAACAAGTCATGGCGAATTAAGTTGTGTATGTGTTTGTATTTATTTTTTTTTTAATGCATGCACACATTATAGTATTTTAAATTAGGGGAAAACACTTTAGTTTGCTAGCTCAGATGACTGTTGTAAACTGCTAATCAAAGTGTAGACAGAAGTACAATGAATGGTTTTCCTACGTTTGAGAGAGGAACAGTTTCTTGCATTTTTATGTGACTGGTACTGGAGATACATTATTCCCAAGGCATGGATGTGTAGATACAGATGTGAAAATCTCTTAACTTCCAACCAAACTTTTCCAGATCTTATCACTATAATTTATTCTTTACTCTCCATAGACTAGAAAAATGTCTTCTTTCACATAACTTTATACATTGGAGGAACAGTAAAGTTCTCTCCTACCACATGGTAAGTGTTGAAGATAGGATACTGTTGGCTTTAGCACGCTGACTTTTGTAGTTGCCTGTAAAAACTCTAGAGTTTCAGAAGGGAAGCGAGAAAGCAGAATTTACCTTTCCACAAAGAAGAAAAGTTTCCATTGTTTCTTCGTTACATTGCTGAAAGTATAAATGTGCAGGAACAGATAATTTTTTGAAAGTATACATTTATGCACGGGTGTGTGTATATGTGTATCGGACAGCAATAAATTACTAATGAATTTGTTTGCTTTGTATGGAGATTGTTTTATCCTTCTTAAAGCTACTATTTATATAACCTTTAACCAAACAGAGAGTAGCCAAAGTATTTTTGAGAGTGAGAATTGTTTTTCTGGCTGGTGTGTGTAACAACTTAATTCACTCCAATCGTGCGGCGCAGCGTATGCTCGGGCTGTGCAGTAACTCACCACATTGATATGCAGAGATTTTTTCTTTTTTTGGTGCACACGAAAGCTCAAAATAGATATATGTCACATTAGGTGTCATCAAAATAGAGCTTGTGATAACTAAACAATAAATTTAGTGGTACCTAATTACTTTCAGAAGATGTTGACACAGTTGCAAAAGAATGTCGCAGATTGCCTTTTGAAACCATGTAGACCGTCTGTGTTAGGGGGGATTTTTTCCGTTGAGTGAAAACCAAAGGACAACAGTCATTATATGATTCTGTACTTTAAGTATTTTCATAATCCAACATAAATTGGCCCACCCAAGGATTATGTCTGTCTTATAAGGATGTGTTTATATAGTCATTGGGTGAAAGATTGCAGAAGTTGAACCGCTAGTTTTGAAAGTCGAGCCAGACCAGGAAAAATCAGGATACAATTTGGCACTTATGGAGACTAAATGATTTCCTTTTTAGCTGCTGATTTCTACTGGGAAATGTATCCTTGGACTGAAAATTGCATCCGGAAAAATGTTTATGTAGTGTTTTTCAAATGACTGATTATTCCTCTAACCTTTAACACGCACTGTGTGTGATTTTCTTCCTTATTAACTCTTTCACCACCAAATGAATGATTTTCTTCACTGTAAATAAAATTAAGTACATATTTCACTACATGCAATATTTTAATGCTGCAATCACACAGAAAAAATACAAGTCAGGGATTTTATTGGGTCAGGAACGCAGGGGAAATCCAGCTTGTCTTTTCTGTCAGGCTTTCCTGGAAGAAGAGGAGTATTCTGCTGTGGCAGTGAGGCAGGCAGAGCACGCTAACAGTTTATCCTGATTACTGCAGAGAAGGAGAACAAAAATGTTCTTGCTGTACCATTAGATGCAGGTTTCTGCCAGCCGGGGAGATTTCCCCAAGGCACGTGTCTGAGGTAGAGGGACCGTGCTGCCAACTACTGGCTTTTACTTGCTGCTGAATGCAAGCGAGCGAATTCATTGAAGGCTTGGGGTTTGTGTGCAGGGGAATTAATTGGTACAGCTACAACAGAATAAGCAGCTTTAGAGCAGCTCCACATGCTCTGTCTGGAGTTAGTTCGTTTTTGATGGTGGTGTTTTCACATAAAGACATCCCATAACTCACTACCATCACGCTGGCCGGTGGTGTCCGTGTGTAGAACATCTTCATGGGGTGTCTTTTCTCGCATGCGGGACGTCACGGATGCAGGGCACGAGTTTGCCTGCAGGCTGTGGTCATCCCTGCCTGTGCTGGTTTCAGTGCAGGAGCCTGGCCGTACTCCCCTTAGCTGAGTGAGGAAGCTGCAGGCGGCCTTGTAAACATCCCGGGGTAGGACTGAGCCACATGTCTTTACAAGGCGTTTGAAGTGATCCTGCATCGAGTGGATCACACACTAACAAATGAGCAGGTCTGAAACCATAGTTTCCATTTTGGCAGAGCTGTGTGTAAATTATAGTTTGTGTTTTCCTGTGTAGAAACATGCAGAAATTCAAGATTAATTCATCCAGTTTCTGTAAAACATACCACCCAGCCCATCACAAATCAGTAAAAACTGTGCTCGAGTGAAAAAGGGGACCGGCGAAAGCACAGCAAGAATAGCCTTATAATCACTGCTCCTGATGGGCTCATCCAAAAGGACAAGTTTGTGTCCTGGGAGAGGAAGCAGAGTTGGAAAGAAATTAAATTCCAGCCCCGCTGGTCCTGATGGATTCACGCAAAGATGTTCACTTCTCTGCAGCTTCCTGGGGCCCTGTGCTGGTAGCAGCGTTCATGCTGATCTGGCTGTCCTTCTGACACCAGCTGGGCGATTAGATGATGGAACATAAAAGCTGATACTCCTCATGGCAATAGAATTGGTCATTTTTTGGTGCGGTGGGTGAGGATAAGGGGAAATGCCCCTGGCAGCTACTGTTTTCTTACATCTCTTCCTCCAGCTCTTTCTGATAATTTTCTCCCGCAGAGTTTTGGTTTTGTGCAGTTCAGGGAAGGTTTGTATTTACAAGCAAACAGAGGATGCAGCCCTGCTTCCCTCGGATAGCTTTTACCAGGAGCAGCGATTCCCAGGCACTCTCTCTCATTTGGGGTAATAATGGGTTTAGGAAACTCATAGAATGTTAACAGTCAAGTGTCTTTTAACCGCCTATCGATGAAGTGAAATTTGGCAGATGACAGAGGAACCTTGCGTTGTATTTCTAAAGACTAAACAGCTTGACAGCTGCACAGAGTCCCCTGAATTTATGAGATCTGAATGGTGGGGTTTGGGGCTTTTTTCATGTGGAACCCAGCAGAGTCTCTGACGGAAACTGTTGACCCTTCTTTGTGCTGTTTCTTTACTGTCTCATCAAACATCTGGAGAACAGCATGTTTGCAGTCATTTCACAACATAATTTTGCATTTACATCATGTGTTATCTGGTAAAAGTTTTCTTGGTTTTTTTTTTTTCCAAGAAGAAAAAAAAAGGGAAAAGAAAAATCAGCAACTTGAAGGCTGCCATAAGGTCAAGTGGTGACGGTGGATGCTGCCTGTACTAAACTTATGTTTAGCTCAGAAAAGCTAAGGCAGTTCCCAAAAATTTGGTAACCATTATACTACTTCCTAAGTCAGTTCCGGATGTCAAGCCCTAGGTGGAGGGGGAAGGGGCCGCGCCGAGTTTTCTCCGGCTTTCCACGAAAGGGATTTAGTCTGGCAGCTGATTCAGCCAAGGAGCACATCACGCAAGGCAGAGCTAGACAGGAAACGCTTCTGAAAGTGCTGTTTTGAGAGAGGATCATGAGATCAGGCAAGGAGCTGTGAACTTTACATGCAGCCGAGGCCAGATAGCATTGCACCAGCCACCTGAGGGCTTAGAAATAAGAAAGGAAATTAAAGGATCATTTAAGTGGAGTGGGACCAGACAACTTAAATGACAATTTTCATCTTTGAGAAAGGAACACTGAAGTATATTGAATTCTTTGAAGTAAAGGAGCACGATTGATGTAGAGGATACTTTTGTTACATTCCATGCTCTGGTTTAGCAGCTCTTCTAACATAACCCGTCCCTAACTTTACTGCACCACCTATTTATAGCGCTCAGAAGATTTGACTTTTGAGCAGATTGTGTCTTCCTGAACTGAATACTCTATGCACTCTTAATGACCTGAAATTAGCTACTTAGGTAACTTCTGAATTGAAGTGCATATTGAGTAGTAACCAGAATGAGCAGATTATTTACTTGTATTTTGAATAAGGTGAAGTAGTAAATGTTTTTATGTTGCTCACGGAAACCCCTTTAAGTGTAAGAAATCTGGGTGTGATCCTAGAACACTTTAGAAGTTTGTGATGAGTTAACAGCAAAGGTTGTATCTCTTTTCTTCCCCTCTGGTGTTCAGGATTAAACCTTCGGTCAGAAGCTGCTCTGGCCCAGTAGTGCTCTCTGGGCTTTATGAGCAGTTTGGCAGAGGTTGGGTGCAAAGCAATACAGGTCCTGCCACTCCGGGTCCCGAGGAAGCCAGTTAATAACGGAGGCCCTACAAAGCCACAAAGCCTACTGCTGTGAAAGCTCAGGACCATTATCCTTTTGTGTTTTAAATCAGAGTTAAACCCAGAATCCAAAGCTGTGTTAAAACTATCATTGTGTGAGACGCAGAAGCCAGCTTATCTATGGCCGTGCATCCAGCCACCGAAATACCAAACCGTGAAGCACCTGCAAGAGACCTCAGAATCTGGGCAGTGTGGAAGCATGCGCGGGTGCCCTTCTTTACCACCCAGCTATAACTGAACCTGTTCTGCAGTTTAGATAGTCCAAAACAAGAAAAAATAAGTAGACAACAGCAAATGATTCTGGTTTGTTGGTTTAGGACTGTAGAAGGTTTTTCTACAGTAACGCTCAGTCTTGGTGCTGGACTCTGCTCACTGGATGGATGTGATTTCTGGACCTTCCTGAGCTTTGGAAATAGGAACAGTGGAAGATTCTTCTTTTTCTGTGATCTTTCCATGTATGGCCATAATCGCTTTATCTATGTGGGGCCAGGTTTCCAGGTACCATAGCGATGATTCTTAACAGGGAAAAAATTGTGGATGGCTGCAATTGTGGTTTTGGAAAAGCTTGCTCTGGGATTTTTGTTTAACAGCTATTGGATAGGAGGATGCTTAGTTTGCTAATTTGGATGCCAATACTTAGTCCGGTTTTACAGCTCACAGTTATTTCATAGTGGTACTGGCATCCAAGCTACTTGGGGAAAAAGCAGAAAGGTTTTGGGTGTGCATTCAGCTTTTTTCTGTGATGTGTTTGGCCAGCGTTGACGCAGACTTGGGAATTTGGACAATTTTAAGGAATAATAATGACTGTTGAAATATTGTTTCTGCAGTTGGAACATCGCTCAGTAGTTTTAAAGGGATCAGATGCAGGGTGATGGTCATGAGTACAGATAGCCCATGCAGATATTTTCCTTTTAAGATGACATCTGTTGTGTTTATAAATAACCTTTAAAACAAAAGAAACAGACAGAATACTTGTCTCTTCTATTGCAGTAATGTAGGAGGTGTCTTGGAAACGTGTTATCTTCTATCAATTTCCCTTTCCTCTTCATTCAACTTCATGACATACAGATCTCTTTTGCCAGAAATTGTAGGAGGGCAGCACTAGGCATTCATTGCCAAGTTTGTTTCCTTGAATGCTTTCTAGTGGGAGGTAGAAGTGAAAAGCACTGAATTAGTTGAACCAAGCTCAAGGGTGTTACTGCGTTTCCTCTTTATCAATAAAGTACCCTTTATACAGTGAGAACAATTTGTGTGCAAGAGGCTTTTAAATAATTTCTCCGAATGCGAGTCCTGCTAGGCCTAGAAGGTAGTGATGGTTCACTGACTTATTATTTTTATGTAGGCCATTCTTCCTTGAGGCCACTAAGCCTTCAGGTTTCTCCAGGCCTTTAGTGGTCTGCACTTCGCTGTTATTCTTTCCCTGAGAGTGCTGATTAGTGACTTGCGGTATGGATGCTGATTTATCGCAGCCGAGAGTTGCCCCTTGGGGGCTGAGCAGAAACACTCATGAAGGAGCCCTGATTAAAAAGAGTGGTAATGAAGACAAATGTTTCAGAGGGAGTCAAGAGCAAACCAGGCCTTGGCATTCCCACTGCTCCTCTGAGCTTTTGGAGAGGAGGTAACAGTGGCCAAAGGAAATATTTCCCCCTTGTTGTTTATTTCTCATGGCACTGGAAAAATTTTTCTTTTCCTCCTGGGTGTTCTAACTCTCACTTGTTAACTGCTTTTCATGCAGGGTTGCAATTAACCCTTGGCAGATACTTACCATGTTCCCTTTATATTCACTCTATACATAAAGAAGTTTTTATGTTTTGACCTGTTAACTATTTTAAGATTCTTTAAACTTGACAGTTTCATCTAATTTCTCACGTCATTAAATCGTACGTTATTTTCCAACAGTCCATTCACATGAGGTTTGGTGTTTGCTTGATATCTTTAATCATTTTCTTCCTGCGCTGCCCTATTTAATGAGGAAAATGAATGACAAAAGGTAATGCTTGCAACCAAGTTTTAAATCAGAGGGAGGACAGAAAGTTCCTATCTAGTGTTGGACGTGTAACTAAAGACAGATTTCAAAAGCATATTAGTAGGATCTAGATGGTCCAACGCTTCTATTAACTAGGAATTCAAAACAAAAATAAACGTAATGCTTTCACTCCGTTGTAGTTTTTTCAAATTCTGTGGGTTTTTCCATTTTAAAGATCAGCATGGGCTATAATTAGTGCATGAACTAAGAAGCTGAGTACGTGGAAAAACATGCCCTGACTTTCTTGGTCTCTGTATTGTGCGTGCAGGGATTAGGTAGGCCTATTAGAATCCATCCTAATCTCTGCAGTTACTTTCCTGTCAGATTTGTGTTCACGTGAGGATGCTGTTGATCCAGAGAGGAGATATATCCCCTGCTGGAGTATTTATTAAAAAGCAGTGCCTGGCTGTGAGCTGGGCTGGTGTGCCTGCTGCACCCTTGCTCTCTGCACCCTGACCAGCTGTGGTGCAGGGGCCAGTTTCTGACCAGGAGCTGGTATTGCTGCACCAGGCTCTCCCTCCCAAAGTGCAAGACTTTGCACTTGTCCTTGTTGGGTTTGACCAGGCTGCTGTCAGCCTGTTCCTCCAGGTCCCCTGAGTAGCAGCCCTGCCCTCGAGCACTTCGACACATCGTCCCAGTTTGGTGTCATCTGCAAACGTGACAGGAGTGCGCTCGGTTACTTCTTCCAAGTCAGTGCTGAAGACATCAGAGACACCAGGTCCCAGGACAGTCCCCTGTGGTGCTCCCCTTGCTAGCAGGTAGAGTGTGACCTGTTAATCACTAATTGCTGAGCTTGATTGTCCAAAAACGATTAGCAAAACCAAAAGTAAAGTGCAATTGGGAAACAGTGGCTGTGATCTTGCGTCTCAGACCAGAAAGTCTGGTGAACACCACAGAGATGGGAGCGCTAGCGAACGTGGGACGTGTTCCTGTGACATCTCTACAGCTTTGCTAGCAGTCATCTTTCCCTTCCTTCAGGAAATGAGCGGTGAGCTGAATGCATCCTGAGCAGTGAGAATGTGGGCATGGCCCTTTGCACTGAATGAAAATTTCAGGGTACTTTCCAAACGTTATTTAACTTTTTCATGAAATTTTATCTTATGCTTGGCTTTGGAACAATATTCTGGTGTATCATGCAGAAAGGTTCTTTTTCTTTCTAAAATAGTGTGATAAAGAAACAGTTTATCCAAGGAGAGAAGGGGGAGAAAGGTTTTCTCTGATTGACTGGCCTCGTTCATGATGCACCTAAAAGGTCAAAGATTGTTTTGAGAAAGTATTTTAAAGGATGGGTCTGTGTTTTCTCTCTGTCTGAGAATCTACTTACAACTTCCATAATGGTTCTTGCAGTGTTAAATAAACTTACTATACTAGGGCATCTAAGGCTACTATTTAATCAGTCTTACACTTTCAAAGTATTAGAATGTAAACATTTTCCAGCGCTTAACTTTGAAAAACAAAACAAAAATTAAGGTTTCTTAATACCATTTTGTCATAGTGAATTATTTTGTACGGTAGTGACGTAGCATGAAGCAACACTGGGGACTGTGCACTCCTGACAGGTGAAAGATTGTGTATGATTTGGTGCCAGATTTTTAAAGTGATTGCTCAAGTACGTAGCTTTGGAAATCTAAATGACATCCGGAGCTTTCAAAACTGCCTAGGGAATCTCAAAGGCTTATAAAATTTTAGAAGTAACTTTTGAAAATTACTGTTGAAGTTACTGTTATGTACACCTCAAAGTTCCATCATTTTGGCCACGTGAACTTACCTGAATTTACTCCATAATTGTATAGAATTCAGGAAACGTTAATTACTTATTGCTAGGTGAAAAAGCATGTGAGTTTTTTGACATTAAGAACAGTTGAGTGTAAAGGGGGGCTACATCTCGTTAGTAGCAGTGTCTGGAATGTTAAAAGCTCACAGCAACTGGTGTAAGCTTAGTGGCACCAGCCTCTGTCTCTGAGCCATTGCACTGAATTTTGGAAATTTTTGTTCTTAAATCTGATGAACTTGTGGGTGTTGGAGAGCTAGTCTGAGGCTGCCGTTGCTGCACTAGTCAGATTGCATCACCATCAGCTGCCCACTAATTATCAGGAAATTTATAGCTGCATTAGGTAAATGTCACTTCACTGCAGTGGCCTGGAATAAGAGCGTTTTCTGCTCTGAATTAGCACCATCGGCACGTCTCAGTGAGAGTCTATCCAAGCAAGCTAAGGGCTTTATTTATGCACAAGCATATTAGGGTTTTAAGAAAGGGTAGCTGAAAGATGTTGTATTGCTTTTTTGAACCGTAACATCTCTCCATCACGAATGTGTATTTATTTATTCATTAGGCATAATCACATGTAAAGTGTTTAAAAATAATTTGCTGATTCCAGGATGGCGAGCTCTGCGTTCAGTAACGTGATACTCTGCGTCTACTTAATCTGCGGAAATTCTTCATGAAGATAATCCAGAAGAAGGTTTACTTGGTCCGTAGTCCTTTTGGTAAAACTCTCTGTTGGGCAGCGTAGTACTTCTGCAGTCTAAGCAAGTATTCTCAAAGGTTGCCTAATTAAATACTGTATTCTGGACTTATTGCTGAGTTGCTCGGTAGAACAGTAGCCTCCTTGGCTGAGGTTTTGGGCAAAGAGTTGATCTCTTTTAAGTATGGAAGCAGGGGTTCAGAGTTGTCCATTCTACACCCAAACTGCTCTTTGGAAAAAGCTGAAGGGTCTCACATCCCTAAAACCTGAAGAGGAAAAAAAACTGAAGGATTAAAAAAAAAAAAAAAATTGTATACATAAACCCCCCAACTTTATTCTTAATGCACTGGAAATAAGGTTCCTAACTCTTCCCAGAAGCTTGTCCAGAACACCCTTGTGAAACTCACTGTGCTTCAGAACGCTGCCAGAATATCCAAGGAGTTTGCCACGATGAATTGTTTATAAATACCAGACTGAACGATGGCAGCTTCTCTGCCAATGACAGCATCTCAGCAACTACACTGCACTGGGAAAATAGAAAGCCCTCAAGAAATGCTCACTAAATTCTAGACAAACTTATTCTTTACACCTGTTTTAAGGAAATAAATAGCCTTAGTGCTCCTTTTGCATTTTTCTACCATAAAATCAACTAGAAAATTCTGAAATTTCATTTCTTTAAAAAAAAAAAATCATACAAGCTTGAGCCATGCCTGGTATAAATTTTTCAGATAACTTCTAAATCCCTGATTTTTTAGAAAACTGTCAGGAGAATCTTTGGACTTTCAGTTACAGTGGTGTTTGCTTGCTTTATAATAAACAGCATGCAAATGGACAGAAGTGATGTTTAATTTTCTGCTGTTTCTGCTGGGTCATAAGCTGGAATTGTGTATATTTCATACTGGGTTTAGATATCCTCCCAAAAGACTTCCTTCATTGTCTCCTTTCACAAATAATCCTATAAAGCAAGAAACCAGAACTGCAGGCAAAGCATTACATTTATTCACTGAGCCCCGACGCATTTTCTCGGGTTTTGGATGTTTATCTATGCAGGAAAGGCACCTGCCACACACCGCTCCTACAGCATAGATTCACCGTATTTAATTAGAAAGTAGAAGAGATTTGAAGACAGTCGCTGTCCAGTATTAAGCACTTGGCTTCCCCTCTGTTTCCACTCTTGCTGCTTTTATGGTTCAGAGTGATAGAGGTGAGCTGGAGCTTGCACGCTGTCTTCAGCGGGCCTTTCTTCTGGGTTAGCAGCACAAGCTCTGGCACAGGCCAACTGAACCACTTACTTCAAAAGGATCTTTTTGTTAGATAAGAGCAGATACTTACACATCGTAGTCAGAGGAATATAATTTTTACAAAAGACAATTCTGCCTGCAGGTCTGTTCCAAGGTTGTATTGAAGTTGCTTCCCTTTGTTCTTCCTAAGATGCAAAACACCATGCCTCCCCCCTTCTCCCAGTTCCAGCGTGCAAGTGAAGGACTGAAATTCTGGAAGTAAATTCAGACTTAAATAGGTTTACAGCAGGCATTAAAACTGTCGTGTGAGAGAAGACTTCATCTCTTCTCCCTACATAATGGTGTAGAGTTCTCCCACTGTGTTCAGTAGGAACAGTGATTGTTTTGGGGTTTTACCCGTACTGTATCTCAGTGTTCAGTTACCTTGTCTTTTGTGAGGGGTGATTATACCTGGGAATATTGAGTTTGGCTTGGGTGAGGCAAGATCAAACCATAAAAGCAGACATCAGACAGCTGCACCTTGTAGGCAGCTTTCTGTTGACATACTGAACACGGTTCTGATGATCCACGTTGCTTCCTGAAAAATCTCCTGCTCGTGGTGGTTTGCAGGGCTCCAACAAGGAGCCAAGGGAAAGTCTTCTCCCCTGCAAGGCTGTATTTAACTGTTTGTAAATGATACCGTAGTATCATCCATATGCAGTGCAACTTTATTTGACTTACCGTTGTACTAGTTGGATGCTGACAGTAGGGAGGAACCAAGTGGAAATTCCGTGGATGTAAATAGGTATCTTCCATCATATCCATCCCAAAATACTTGGGTTTTTTTCTGAAGATATTATTTCATCATTTAAGGCTGGTATTTGGAAGGGCTGTGAAAGGTCTAAAGAGCTGAAATAAATAAAACTAAAGGATGTGAGAGAGAGTCCGCTGGAGATAAAAGTACATACACGCACACCTGTATGTTCCCAGTTTGCATTGCTTGCCTTCGGAAAGCCTGCCTTGGAAACCACAAGTGCACCTCCCTGTTTAGCAAATGGGTACAATTTAGATAATTTGAGTTCAGCAAAGTCTAAATCGCTTTTAACAATGTTGATAGATCACCACCAAAACTTGGCAAAAGTGGTGGTGTAAATCCTGCAGCCTTTGCAATAAGCTGACACGCCGGCAGAGGTTTTGAACAGCTGCTGGCTCCGATCCTTCAGCATCAACTGACTTTTTAGGACCTTTCCTTAGCCGTTAGCCATACGGATTGTGAGCAGATAAGACCCCGATGAAACAGAAGTGTCATAAGGTGTGTGCATGCAGCACACGTTTTTCAGTAGGTTTTAAATCTCTCCCTTATATTTTGTTGTATGTTAGAGGTTCACGGTGATACTTAGCTTTGTTCCCAGTGGGAGAATAGTCGGCAAAGTCTGGAATGCCATTGCCAAAATTTTCCATTCCCTGGTTCTAGTTATGACCTGTCCAAGGGTGATTTTTTTCCCCTAGGTTCTCCCTCACTGTAGCTCCGAGCTTGCTCCATCTGAGGGCTGCATTCATATTCTTTATAAACCAAGACCGTTCTCTGTTCCAGAAGTTAAAACATTCCTGAGATGGCAAACAGCTTCGAAGGTTTGCTTCCAAAGATGCCTAATTACTCTGCGTCTTTATAGCGTTCATTGCAAATGCCGGTCTCCAGGGAAACAGGTAAGCACAAGGCAAGAGCTGGGAGAGGGAGACAGTGGCTTATGCCCAGATATAGGAAGGGACTAACCCTTGAGGTCTGTTCCGTCTCCGATTCTGCTTGCTGGTTAATATTTTGTGAGCTGGGCAGGTTACTTTTCTGGAATGCAGAAGTGTGTTGCATACATCTGTGTAACAATCAGCGGAGGAGGGCTTCTCATCTGCGATAGTAAATTAATAAACAGCCAGACTGTTCTTGCATAAAACTTTTATACTAGTGCTTTTCTATAAGAAATGACCTTATATAATTAGGTACATTACAGTGATATGAATTCATAATAAATATATATATATAAAATGTGGCATTTGGATATTGCATGATTTAAAATACTGTTACGTTCTCACGTGGAAGTGTTCTGACACACACTGGTGGGGTAAAAGACACTTTTTCCTCTAAATTTAACCGGATTGATCATTTTGTAAATGTTATTAGTTTGATGCAAACAGAATACAGGATGGATACATCAACTCCTCATACAAAATAATTGCATTTTTGGTGATAGTGATTTATTGCTGGGTTTAACCATGTTTTACATGGAACTGCTCAGAATTAAACATGGTGCTTTAAAAATACTATTATACAGCATTCCCAGAACATACATAATTTTGAGCAGCTTTACTGACAATTGCTTTTTTATGGGCCTTGATGGAAGCGGATGACAGTCTTTGCGTTCCCCAGAGGAGCGTCTGTGTTTGCAGACAGAGACGCTGTTGTCCTTCACAATCTTCACGGCCTCAGAATTTTGGACTAGTCAGAAAGGCTGAGGTGTGCGGTCCCGAGATGTGGCCGCTGTCCTCTGGGAGGGCTTGTGACGCTGGACTCTGTCTTACACCACCTGCATTGGACACGCAGCCTGATTTCGATGTGATCCTTGGGACGGCTGCTCCCAGCCTGGCATCCTCTTACCCCGGGGCACTGCTGAGGTGAGCCCCAGTACGCTGTTTGCCCACCGAGCTCTTAAATCCTTATTAAGTAGCTTGACAACATGAAAGCAAGACACAGGGCACTTGTGTTGGGTCTAAGTTCTGGGCACCGCTGATTTAGAAAGGAAAGCGTCAACATTTCAACAAGTGTCCCAGCCGCCGTCTTTTTTCGGAAGGCTGGTGCTGGAGCAGTTCCCACTCCGCACAGCAGCTTGTTGAATGTGAGTAATGAATGTTAATCCAGCCTCATTGTTCCAGGGTCAAACACAAAAAGAAAAAAAAAAGAAATCAGTCAGGGTAACAGTGTGGTAAATCATGTTTGTTTGCGTGTGTGCGAGGTTGGGGTTTGCCTCTTTTGAGCTATCATTTTAGCGGGTGCTTTTCATTCGCTTGTAGAGTGTGTGTAAGAAAGCAGTGAACTCCAGCTGAGTTCAGTCTTCCTCGTGAGGTGAGGACTTTTGTCCTCTATTTGTTGTTATGCAATACTGTGCTGCTTTCAGTGATGAAGGGGAAAAAATGGTCTGCCAATATGACTGTGATACTTGGATGATTTATCTCATTCCTCTTCTGAGTAACCTAACTTTGACATTATTCGTGAACTCCAAGCCTTGCTTGCGTTGTTCTTGCTAGTAGAAAACATAGCAAGGATGTAGTGGGTAATTGAACCCAGATGCACCGAAGGCTGCTGAGCCAGACTGTTATTTTAGCCTACACTAGTAGGTTTTTTAATACGAGTTTGACCTTACTTTGAAACATTCTCAAAATACCATACTTTAATATCAATTTATATACTCTTACTTTAAGATGGGATAGAGTCATTCGAAAAAGTAATGAAACACTTTCTACCTGTTAATATAGGAGAGGAAGAGTTTTGGAGGTAATTTGTGTATCTAAGGAACAAGTTTTACACGCTGCCTTTCTAATTGGAGCGTTATCGTGTGCCTGTAGATGGGATCGTTACCATCAGGGAAAATGTGTCTGTCAGCTTTAGCTGTGCCAGTTGTACGTGCCTGCCTCTGCAGCAGGGAGGCACGTTTGGCAGGAAGGGTTGAGGCACACAGTGATAGGAAGATTTACCAACTCTCCATTTCAGTAAGTTATTAAACGGAGTTTAAAAGCCATGGTACATATTCATCTTAATTATTTTTAATGGGAGGTAAATGTTTAGTGTATGTGTTCCGTGAGGTTAAGCTGCGTTAGTTAAACAGCTTAGAAATGCATTCCTGATTCAAAAAAGAAAGAAGGGAAAAAAAAAAACCACCTATGTTTCACTGCCAGAATGGTAGTTTGATTTTGACGTACATGTAATGTGCTTTCCATATCCAGACTGTATTTTTCTAAAGGAGGAGCTGCTCATGGCAGTAGAGAGCAGAGCCCTATTTCCCTTCTCAATACTTGCTTTGTCAGTAACGACGGAGCACAAAAAAAAAGTTAGGTATAATTAAATTTCCTGTGAAGATAGCATACTTTTTTCTGCTTAAACAGAACTGGTTTTATTCGTTATTACTCTGGTCAGGTGGAACCGAGGTTGCAAACTTTCTAACGTGTCTAATTATTCTTTTTTACGTGATGGCAGGGAGTTGAAGTTTTGTGGCAGTGCGTCAGCAGCTTGAGGTAAAGTAACGAAGAAACAGGTTTTGTGGTAGAGCTTGAAGTTAAACACTGAAATGGATTAATTTTTTCATTTTCCCTAATTTATGGTTAATTCTTGTAACTGACTTTTGTGAAACAGAGAAGGGATATTTAAGGGATGCTGAAAGCGAGCGGGTTGACGTTATTTTAAATTCTTCTTCAGGTATTGCTATACGCACTCGACGTCGGTTCAGCTGAAGTGATGCTGCCATTGGTTTCAAACTGTGGTCCGTTGCTTCGTGTGAAAACCGAAGCTTTGATCGGACTGGTGGTGGCAAACTGCTTTAAACCTGTTTGGCTTTGGGCAGTGCAGCTTAAAATACAGAAAGCGAGAAATTAAAAATGCTTTAGCGTTTTTCTTTCTGTTCTCTTATCAGAAATGTTCATTCAGACTATAACAACTGTTAGAACACGATAACAACTTCAGGCCAGCTGTCAAATGTTTACCATTATCAAACCTCTCCCTAGGGTGAGATGCGACTTTGGCTCGCCTCACCGGCAGTAATTTAATTTTTCCTTCGTTCTGACTCGGAAACGGCAGCGTTTTTCAAAGCTTCCTCCCACTGATGGCTGAAATTTTCCTTGTGAAATGATTTCCACCAGTCTTGAATCTTTCTTGCTTCTGCCGTCTTCACCTTTGCTGATGGTTCTGCAACTCATCACCAGCTATGCGAACTGACAGTTCACATCCTGGGGCAGCAGCCGGGTCTGGCCTGCAGAAAGGAGCAGCCTGACCAAATTTACGCTCACAAGATCTCTTAATTCACAAAAGCATTTGCTCTAGTTCCTGTTCTCTGCTGCAGGGGCTTTTAGGGGGGCGAGCAGGAGAGCGTTGGGAGGGGAGAGAGGCACTCTTCACACTCTGCTGAGTACACAGGCTTTCGAGATGAAAAACAGACGGAAAGAGACATTTCCAGCCATCTTGCTGATCTGTGCAGGGGCTCAGTGAGCTGTGCAACATAGCACCAGACCCATGTGTCGTTTAATGTGCTAATTTCTTCTTTCTTCTTTTTGTTTTTTTTTTTTGAGTGAAGGAGTTTTTCATTTTGTTGACAAGCATATTAAAATTAAAAGTGGAAACAGTTAAAAGAGAGCCTAAAATGTAAACTCAATACCGGCCGGTTACTTCCTCCTTTGACATTTAGAGCTATGGAGAGATCTGCTTAGTTTTGAAAAGCCTCTGACAAATGAGAGTAGTCAGAATAAGTTTTCTATTTGGTCTGAACTGCATGTAACATCACGATTTTTTCCCCCCCCCCTCCCTCACAAGCTGAAACATATGCCGTATGCTTGCCCAAATGCTTTCCCTTCTTGCACGGCAAGACAGATACCAAACTTTTGTTTCATTCTTTTCCTAGACAAATATTTAGTTCCTTCTCCCGGCCAGCCCCTCCCTCCCACCCAAGGCAGTTTGCAGCCAGAGGAAAGTGATGCTTCCCCCGTAGCCCCGCTGCCGCGCAGGCATCGGCACAGCCGGGATGTGCTTCTCGGTAGCAAAAGGTCATTCAAACACTTTTTTGGTATTCTTTGGCTCTCTGCTGGAAGCTTCTCCTAAGAATAACCCATTTTACATTTTTGTGATTACTTGGGAGAAAAAATCTGCAGTGATATCAGAATGGAAATGGGGGGAAGGGGGGCGGACAGCAGCATTCCAAGTAATCTGATCACACTCCTGTAGTATTTGCTTTGGTACTCTCCTATCATTAGCTACCCAGTTGCTTAAGGAGCAGCTGCACGGTCTGGTAAATTAATATATGTTGTAGTCAAAAGTTTAGGCTTAGTTTGCACCAAAGTTAACTTAGTTTGTACCAAAATGGATCCTGGTCTCGCTAACTGGTATTCTAATTGAAGGTGGGGGCAATTTTCACTCGTGTGAAGCAGTCCTGTCTCTCAGTAACAGTGCAGTTCTACTGTATATATACACATTCCTGATGGCATTTCGTGTCCTTACGACTAACTCCACTTGTAGTTTCTCTTTTCTGAGCTTTTAGGCATTGTGAGAAAGAAATACATGAGAGATTTGCAAACAGGGGCAAGGAGGGGTCAGATGTATCAAATGCGTGGATTCCAGCAAGCAGAGTACCCTGCCCCAGAAATGTGAATTCATAGGAGAGCTGCTTTCTGCATAAACTTTGAGGAGCACAAAACAGTGGTAACTGGTCAAGATATTTGTCGTCTTAATAAACTGACAAAATGGAAAAATAAACACGAATCTTATCAGTCGGCATTTTTGTTCAGGATGAAAGTGTTTGAAGAAAAATCATAAAGGAATCCGTGGTAGCTCAAGGAGGTTAAACTCAACAGTTGTTTCCTTTGAAGTGTATGACCACGAGGTTAATTGCCGAAACTGCTTGTGGAAAAGGTGGTAACAATTTGACAAGACTGTACAACTGCAGGGACTCAGATGAATATCAGGTGTTTGCAGATGGTTTGGTTTTTTTTTTTTTGCCTAACAGGAAAAGGGGAGAAAAAAGCAGAATGAGAACCAGGGGACAGAGCGGGAGAAGAAAAGCCCGACTAAACAGCCAATAATTCCTTGTTTGCTTTGCCAATGAGGCTGTAATTGGCCGGGAGGTTAATCGCAGCCTGTGGATTGGCGGGCGGCATCGCTCGCTCCGCACTCGCTCCGCGCTCGCTCCATGCTGTTAGACAGGAGACGGCAATTATTACAGCTTCCCCGTCTCTTCTTTAGGCTCACAAGGACTCTGATTTATTAATCCCAGTAAGACTGCTGCGAGGAGTTTACAGTTCAAGGCACAGGTTTTGTGTTTCTGCTGCTTGCAGTCAGGTTTATTCTAGAATTTATTTTTCCAGGTCTGGATCAGTAGGTTCATTTATCCCTTTCTGAAACTGCCATACTTCTAAATCTTTCTTAATTTAGTGGGAACAAAGTCTTTAAACACGGAATTCCCTAAAGCCCTCAGAAACTCAATTAGGTCAGGGCAATATCATAATTGGAAAGCTGAAATCCCTTATCATTAGTTACACTGGGTAAACAGAGATGCAGAAGTGTGATATAAACAGAACTAGAAGGAATTCTTTTAATGTTGCTTTTCACTTAAAATGGGAGTCCCTTTATAATTTTAACTGTATTATCAGGGTATTTTAATGTTGTCATTCCTTCTCAGAATTGAGCAGTGGGGTGTTTTTTCCGTTGTTATATTTTACGTCTGTAGCAGTTTGTGGAACTTGGAAAATGTGTACAAAGTACAGGTTTTTTTCAAG
>NW_010247039.1:119549-127049 GCF_000690775.1 Eurypyga helias | reverse complement strand
GCTTTGGGATGGCAGAGCTGCTTGCGTGCAGGCCTGCAAGGCAGCTCCTAGAGGTGTTTCACAGAGCTCCGTAAAAATGCCGTTCCGCTGTTACAGTTAGCAGTTCTAAACATCAACAAATAGCAGCTTATCTCATGTATGTTAAAGAACTGCAGCTTTTTTGGTTACATATGCTCAGTGATTTCCCTCGCTCTAACAAGTTGTGCAGCTCGGCAGCCTCTCTGATGGTAGTACCTAACTGAAGTTGTGCCTTTTGTTCAGCATCTATAGAAGTAGCATCAGTCTCTGGTTGCTTTGCATTGCATTTATGAGCATAATAAAGTTATTGCCCTCGTTTTCACAGAGAGATTGTCCTGCATTAGCAAAAAAAGCCACATAAATTATTTGCAAATGAGTGGCTTCTTTTTGCTTATTGATTTCCCAGAAGTGGCAAAATGCTTTAGCTTATGTTCACGACTATTTATAAAACGTAAAATGTATTTTTCTTTCTGCCTCTTGGCACAGACAGTGAAGTTTGTTAAAGGATTAAAGACTACATCCTACTGTTCCTCCTTTAACCATTCCACAGGCTTTTAAACACTCTCCTTGACTGTATTTTCTACGCTTAACTTCATCCTAAATTCTAAAAGAACGTGAAATAATCCCAGCTCTTTAATTCCATATCACCGTATATGGCTCTTTTGGTCCCCTTAGGGGGAAAAATGTAGTAATAATCCAAACCTGTAAGTGGATTGGAAAGATGCAGCTCCGTACCTTCCAGTTTCACCTCATCGCCTCTTGCACGTGTATAAGGAGTGTTCTGCACTACAGAATGATCATGTTTTGTACTGTTTAAATCTGAGTCCGAGCAAGTAAATATTTTGGGCATACAGAGTCAACTAGTTAGTGTTTAACTTTTGGCTTGCAAAAGCCAAGGTGATTCACAGCGTTAACATTTTAATTTCTTGTTCGTTCTAACTGCGATGGGAATTAATTAGATTTGACATTTTAAATCATTAAGGATTTAAGTTAAATCCCACCTTTCTGTGTATTTTTGTTTCAGGGCTTCTTCTGAGAAAACTTAAAATGCTGAAATACCGTGGTGAGCTTATTGTAGAAGTATTTTTCATTCTGGCTGGGAAATAGGACAGGCTGTATCTGGAGCTTCCTTTTTCTCTGTGAGCAAATACTGCTACGTATTTAAAATTAACAAGAGGAATGTCACCTGAAGCATAGTTAGATGAAATTGTAGCGTGTTGTGTGCAGCAAAACAATCTCTTCAGGAATGCTAAGTTAGGGAGGTCTGGCTGGTTTTATATAGTCCAAAATTACTTGATCAAAGAATTTCAAGAAGTAAAATGCAGAACTAATCTTTATTGAAAATATACTTTTATTTTACTAGGTGACTTACTACTGTATAACACTACCTATTTTCAGTTCCATGTGCTTCTGCTGTAGGTCTCGCTACAATAAAGACATTTTTGGGTTTGCTTTGATGAAACTTCACAAGAGCCGTCGGTAGGGCAGAAATACAATTTCCCCTCCGCTTTAATTGTGCGCTGTCGTGTATTTGGCTCAGTTAACCAAATCAGGGGAACTGCGTTCGGGTGATCTGAGTGGGTCTTATCAGCCACGGACTCTGGGTCATATTTTTAACTTAGGCTCATTTGAGAATTGAAATTTGCTGTGCAGTTTTATTCTCCCTATCAGCACATAAAGGGAGCCGAGCGCAGTCTGGGGGAAAGCAGGCGCAGGAATATCCCCCCCCCCCATTTCTGTGCCTCAAAAAAGGTCATGTCCTTATCAGTGATTGTAATTGATAACAATGTGGTGGTTTCAGTCAAATCTGTGACCTTGGTACCGCAGCGGGGCCCCTGCGCTGGTCGCTGCTTTCCTCACTTCCCTCTGCTTTGATGTGATCCGGCAGCTGATAGAGATGCACGCAGGTCAGGGAGAGGCAGCTGGCTGGCAGCGCCAGATTAAAATATTTCTGACCCACAAAAGTAACCAAATGCCCATATTTCTTCATTTAGCATAATTAATACCTTATATTTCCATTGACTTTGATAAACTGAGGTTTTTTCCCCTCTTTCTTTATTATTTTATTCCCTGTAGCTTTCAGTAATGATTGCAGGAGATCTGTAGTTAAAATGTTTTACAGACTCCAAAGAATAACATGTTTTGAAAAAGCTGAGATCAAAAGTCTCAATTAGGTCACAGCCTAGCAGGAAGCTTATAACCACATTAAAATGGGAAAGTTACTCCATTTTTAGTGTACTTTATTTTCAGTGGCCAGAGTAGTAAGCTGAAGGCAAAAGGAAACATGTTGGAAATCTCACCAAGGAAATCCTCTTGATCTTACGAATTTGTAATTAGGGAAGATACGTACAATAAGTAAAAGTGTTCAGTGTGCTTTAGTGTATGTCCTTCTTGAGAAGAACTCACTGAAATAGGGTCTGGGGGAACTGATGAACCATTTTTTTTTCCTTTTTGTCATAAATGTTCACTGTGTCTTGTCACTGTCACCATTTAAAATCACTATATAAAAAGTAGCTGTGGAGTGACTGCCTGGGTCTCCGAGTATTAGCTCCAAGGATCAGCGTGAAAGACCTCTGACTAATAGTGAACCTTAGAGTACCCACTCAGGACTCGAATGTCAGCTGATGTCTTTATTTATAAAATAATAACCGAAAACAACGGCAAAGCAAGCCATCTGGAGGGCTGACGTTTGCTGTGGGCAATGATATCTGTAGCTGCTGCTCGCTCTTTTCGGGATTTGTCGCAAGGTAGAGAGTGCAGCCCGTTTCCTTGGCCGCTGATGCCGTGAGCCGCTGCACGACGCTTGTAAACAAAGTCACCGGGCAGAGATTGAACGCACTGATTTGTCGTGATGAATGGAACTCGGTTAGGTTCCTCTCGTAAGGCAAGAAATATATTTTATGCCATAACCAAATTTGATTCCTTTTTACCAATACATTTTGAATTGCATTTAACAGCCAGATAAATGCAGAGCTTATTTTATTGCAGCTATGATTCTAGATATCTGTATTACATGCATTTCTATTGAACTTTGCATTAAGCTCAGTAGATCTTCTCTGTCGACCAATAAATTAAACTTGGACCACGTAGTATTTTCTTCTACGTACCATGGATCTGGTTTTGCAACATGTTTTTATTTTCCAGTGACAGCAGTCATCAAAATACAGTGCCTGTGAGGCTTGCTTATGCTGAAGTCCTCCTGAAACGAAGAGGTCCTGAACTCTTACCCCGGCAGAGCCCTTGCATTACTACAGGGAAATCGTAGAACTGTTGCAGAAAAACCAAAATTATGCAGGCTGTTTGACTGGTGCACACAAGATGACGCAGAGACGTGCAGCGGGATGGACGCGGGGCAAGAGGTGTTGGCAGGTTTAATCCCCAAAGTGTTGGGGTTCAACACTCCCTTTTTTAAACATTAGAAGTTTTTTATGCATATGAATTTAACTCACCATATAACTGAAGTATTGGCATTTAGAAAGAAAATGGAACTAGGTACTTAATACACTGTTTGACCGGTTTGATATGTTTACTCCGAATGCTTGGTCTCTTTTTGAACTAGCTGACACTAGCTCACCTGACTGGATTTCCTTAATTCAGGAGTTCCCATCCTTTTTCACGTCTTGGATCCCTCCACCTTACCGAGATCTCTTACCCTTGTACACCTGTGGCTATGCTGGCACCTGGCCCTGCCGTTGCTGGGGTTGAGCCCCCTGCCCTCGTAAATGCCAGTGCTACCGGTGTGGCACGGTGGGTCACAGGAGGAAGCCGTGATGATGCGTTTGTGCATGCAGTGCTCCGTAGGCGGGATACCATATTGCGGTAGGGTAACCTGGCAATTACACAAGGATATCAGTTACCTGTGCTTGCTTTAGTGTATGCACAGCTTCTCTTGCTATCAGAATTCAGCATAGTTTACTCCTTTTTTGTGTGTGTCTATTTTAAATTTGAAAGAACAGTGCTATCCTACAAATTAATTATAAAAATACCAGCAGGCAGGAAAGGCTCTAGGTGCTGCACAGACTGGCACGGGAGCTGTAAAGGACATTTACTTGTAGGGGCAAGTTGCTTCAACAGTCCCAAAGCTGTTCTTACTGGACTGCACCTGCAGAATTGGCATCTCCTCCACCCTCCTGAAAACAAAAATAATCCAAACTCTTCATGTTACACAAAATGCCAGCGTGGCTTCACATTTCTTGTATGCCTTATGGACCGACTCTGAATGTCTGTGGGGTGTTTGATAAGGAGGGGGGATTGTGGAAGGCTTGAGTCCGGTAGAAACAAGTGTGTGCCGACCTTTGTAATCTAGGACCATAAGCAAGTTGCTTTTCAAAATCCGAGGTAGCTCTGTTGGGATCTAGATTTTGTCTGAAACTGGTGCTTCTTGGATGCTCAGAATGTCTCTCTTGGATGCTCAGAATCCTCTGTGTCGGTTACTGCAGATCTGACTCGATGGTGTGTATTTTGGAAAGTGTTCGGGAATTTGGGATTTGTCAGTATTTGTCGATACTGGTTGCCAGTTCTGAAAGTTGCAAAAGATAGGAACAGGGAAAGAAAGACAAATGTCAGGGGATTCCTTATCTGTGCCTCTGTTCGCAGCAATGCTCTGTTAAAAATAACAACAGTGTGTGTGGTATTTATTTAGCAATCCAACTAGGCTGCTGCGAGGCTCGGTATATGCGTTACCATTTTCCCCCTCCTGTGTGACTGTGTTTTTGCACATGCTGGGTACAGTCATTCTCAACATGTGCATCGCATCCAGGAAGTCTCGGAGCTACCGTGCGTGTGCAGATGAGCTACTGCACGTCGCGCGGGGTCTGTCAGCACGCTGCTCCCGCCCGCAGCGGAGGAGGCAACGGGAAGCAGTTTTTGCACAACCAAAGCAAAGGCTGAAATGTTGGGGGCCGCTGTCACCCGCTGCCCCCCCCGCCACGGCAGGGCTGTCCGTGCTGCTGAGCCAGGAGAGGCAGCGATGGAGAGCGGGCGGCTGCTGCCACCCACCCGAATCCTTCAGCCCACGCTTGCTCCTTCGGGGCCCCTCGGGAAGAGGGCTCCCGGGAGCCTGCGATCAGACACGCAGTCCTGGGGGGCTGCAAGCAGCCCTACAGCTGCGCCTTGAGCACTTTCCTTTTCTACAGCAACTTAAATATATATGCTGCATTGAAAGAGGAAAAAAAAAAATTAGGCTCAGCTCTTGTAAACGTTTTAATAAGCGTCTGACTTCTAACTGCGAGTAGTTTCAAGTCTGTGAAGCTACTCTTATGCTTAATAATAAACATCTGTGTAGCTTTTCGTACCCTAAGATTTCAGACAAGCCAGTGTCTGAAGAGCTCATGGCTCAGTGTAGATGATTTAAGGCTCAGGTCAGTGTTTATGCACAGAACACTTGGGGAAGCAAAAATAGAAAACATCCAAGGAAACAGCGTGTTTCAGGGAGGACATTATCAGTTCTAATTCTGAGTAGGAAATGTGTCTGTAGCTTGCATGTTATATAGAAATATTTTTTAAAATCAGTTCAGACGTGGAAAATCCAGTATTTAAGTGTATTTTACGGTAATTCTTTCAAAAGACGCCTACATTCCAGCATGTCTTCATTCAGTAATTTAATTGGGATGTAGGTCTTTGAGCTGGTGGTTGATTAGAAAACATGACCTGCTTGAGAGATCAAGAAGGTAAATTGATAAATGTTGTAGCAAAGGTTAGTAATGTGTGAGAGAGTAGAAGCTGCTCTGGGCTTTGAATCACTGATCAAGGTCAGCTGCAGTTCATTAAAATCTTTAGAGATTTAGATTCGTTGTAAATATACCCACATACCATAGTTTATCTTGTAAATCCTACGTATCGGTTGTTTAGTAATATTGCATATTATTGCAACAGTTTTACGGCAGTAAATTTGCACCAAGGTACAAAGCCAAAATCCTGTAAAATATTTGCATTAGAAAAGCAGGCTGGAAGGACGGACCCGGGTGATGAGAATCGCTTGAGCACAGCCAGCACCCCGGCCCCCAGCCCGGCACATCCCGCATCCCTGCATCTTCACGCCAGAGCTGCCCCCGTAGTCCTTGCTTCTTTGATGATTAGAAATCTCTTAAGGTACACCTGGTTTTGTGCTGATGCTGTCTGTAAATAGTTTTTCCTTCCCTGGCGCTCATGTCCCCGGAGTGTTTGTGGAGAGTGGTCATGCACACATCCTGGCTTGCAGCTGAAACGGGAAAGAGCCCTGCTGCTTTCACTCCCGTATCGGAGCCAGGGTTTCTGTTCCCCTCGTCAGACTGCTTTGTATCTCTTTCAAGTTTTCAGCTCGAACATGGGTATCGGCACGCGTGTTTGCGATGACATCTCACCGCGGTGCTGCACAGCGTAATATTCCTGCGCTTTCTGTGCTGTGGGCTGAAGCGCGGCCGTGCCAGAGAGCTAGCCCGGCACCGTCCCGCAACCGAAAGAGCTCGGGCTTTCACCCCAGCTTTCTGCCAGGCACTCTGCGTTCTGCATTCCTGACCTTGCACTTTCTGCCAATCCATCGTTTGCCTTTGTTGGTGTGGTCCTCGGGAACGTCCATCCTCGTTACTGACATCCTTGGCCAGGTTTGTTCCTTGCCTTTCCTTAAAGGCCCTGGGAGCACAGCGTTTGAAGGCCATGCGAAGGGCTGGTTCTTGGTCGTGTTCAGCCAGCACCGTCTCTTGGTCCTCTCCGGTTCCTCCTCGTTTTGTCAGAGCCTGTTTGGATGCTGGCACCGTTTGGTGTCACTCTCCCTATCTCTGCCTGTGTCACCAGTGCCAGGTTCTGATTTCATTCCAGCTACCCATTTATCTTTTGAAGAACGCACATCTGCTGCCTTCATCTTTCTGGTACGCATTTCAGCCCTCCCTGCCGCTCCTCATCCGTGGTGCGGCGTTGGGCGTGCGCTGGCCTGATGAACTCCCAGCAATCCGTGTTTTGCAGCAGCTGAGGCACACCCTGCCCACACCTCTGTCTCACACCGGAAAAGCTTCCGAGGCAGAATCCACCTGCGTGTTGCTGCAGCGTTTGGGCAATTCACTGCCTGGTCCCCAAGCCGCAGTTATTTCTCGGTTGTGGCACGTGTCCCGAGGCAGCTAGACCTGTGCTGCAGGGCACCAGAGGCTGTCAGGGGGTTGTGTCTGTCGTGCCCCATCGTGCGATGCTGTTCACACACCAGCTTTCCGCTTGTCCCACCACCGAACTTCATGAAACCAAATGTAACGTGGTTTTATGTGCACTTTAAGTGGTTATATTAAGTAAAATGCATTTGCAGGTGTTCTGGTGAAAGCAAAGGAATGTTCTTTAAAACTTGACCAAATACCTTTCCTTTAGGTTATTCCTGACTCTGTTGCCATGAGGTTAAAATGATGTTAAATCTACTAAAAAAAGTGCCCAGCAGAAATACTTTTGACGTACTTTTCTTGAAGCATAGCTGTGAATCACTTTGAGCTTAATGGTTTTAAAAAATATAGAACAGTTTTTTCC
>NW_010247039.1:84692-119518 GCF_000690775.1 Eurypyga helias | reverse complement strand
TACAACAGCTGTGCAGTTTTATTAAAAATTTAAAGAAATCTTATGTGTCTAATCCTTTGAGCGGATGTGTAATTACTTGGCTTGGGCTCTTACACATGGATAACCTAGCTGTACTGTGAGACAAGATTCTTATGTTTAATTTAAAGAATCATGGGTGTGCTTTGGAGATTATCAACACCAAGCCTCGTAAAGGAACTCAAACCCAGAACAACTATTATACATTATCATTTGTTATACAGATGTTACGAGCCATCTGACTAGCAGATAGGGTAGTTTGCAATGGTATTAGCAAATGGTGACGGGCCAAAAAATGGAAAAATGTCTTTTTGAAGATGTTGTCACTTCCCAAATTTTTTTATTTTTCCCCCTCCATATTTGGATTTAACGTGCGTTCCCTTTATTTGAACCTGTTGCTTTTCTAACCAGTTATTCAACTGCGCTACCACTTTCATCCACAACAAGCACCTTTCTCAACTTCATCATGCCCGTTTGGCATGAAGGCCAGTTCAGCAATGTTCTAGAGCCTGAAGAAGCTGATATCTGAACTGTGCTATACATGCAGAGTTGCATTAAAGGGGGTTTTGTGTCTGTCGTAATGGTGCTGCCACAGGCTAGATGCTTGAAAAATGAAGGTATTTTAAATGTCCAAGAATATCGTCATACAACACCAGTTAAAAACCACTTCGTTTTGCTGTAGGTAATTTTATCAGGAGATGTATGTTAGGTACTTTTATCAGAATATGTATGATTCATTAGTTAAAATTTTGAGGAACTAAACCACATCTGAAATGAATTATGATCTCTTTCAATCAAGTTTGAGATACCAGTCAAAATTGCCCCTCATGTGAGCAGGTCCAACTCCACTGAAGTCAAGTCTGCTTACAATCAGGCTGATTTTAGCCAAGGGACACTTCTCCCTTATTTTCATCTTTTCTTCTCTCTCCTCCCCCACTTACTAATCTTCTTCATATTAGTTGTGTTTTTTCATATTACACTTGGTCATAGTCACACTGGTAAGACAAACACACCGCATACAATTTTCATCCGTACAAGTCATGTGTGCACATTATTTTCAAAATCTGTATTACAGAGTCTTTTATCCTTTTATTAGTTTAGTACTTAAGCCCTGGACATAAGAAAGAAGCCTATCAGTGAAAATCAATTGAAATGCAGTTAGATACAGATCTGATGTACTGTGCAAGGAGGCTTAGACACAGCACAATAAAATCAATTAAGACCTTTCCAGCCCCATATAGTTTTACCCATCCAATCACTTTTCACACATTCCCTCCATTAGTTTTGCAAGAGTTTTTTGTTTTCATATGAATTATGATGAATAAGACCCTTGTTACGAATATATAGATGGGTCATTACCCTATGAAAACCAGACTGTACTGTTGCTTAGTGATTAAGGCTTTCTGCTGCTACTGTCAATAAAGTTCAAATTCATCCGTCTCAATCTATGATAGGGAAGCTGTAGCCATTGTTGTCTAATTCACTTAACAACATTATAATTGTGATTTGTTTTTGTTCATCAAAATAATTTACATAAACCCTTTTGTATTTGTTAATAATTTGGATTAGTCATCAAGCTTAAGGAATGTAATAGATCAAATAAACAAAAGGGAAATCATAATATAAAAAAAAAAGGCACCAGGCCTACCCAGACAGATGTGAAAAGCAGATTAAATACGAGTTGAGTACAATGCCAAAAAATGAAATGTTTTGAACTCAGAAGGTAAATACCTACAAAGTGCAGGTTGGAGGGTGGGACAGAGGTGTAACACCTGACTCTCAAAACTCTTCTTTCCTCTGTGGGAGCGGATGGCTTCGTTGAATTTGAATTTAAACCTTAAATAGTAGCCAAGCCAGGGACAACTGGACAGACAGTTCTGGTGTATGAATGTTTATGCAAATGAAGATGCAATAAAACAAGGCTCCTTGAAAAATCTGCCCTAGTAAATTAGCGGAAAATGCACCGCCATAAACAGCTGTTGCATTTTAATCAAGCATCTGTAGAGTGTATTTTGCTTTGTGCTACAAACAAAACAAAACAAAAAACACCCAGATTGTGGCAGCCTCATTTGATATTCAGAAATTAACCCATTCTGTGCTGCTAAAAAAGAGTAATTCCCAGGCCAGAGCCTCTAATTCGCCAAGGGGGTGGAAGTATCGTTAACTCATTGACTTTCAGGTTACCTTGTTTAATTCAAAAAGCAGTGTTTCTGAATGGAAGAATAATTAGCAAGTTTTACTTCTCTGTAATTCTTGTGAGTTTTTTGCTCGTGCAGTCTCATAGTTCGAAGCACATTTTATAATGAAATTGATCCAAATAGGTTTAAAGAGTGTTTCTTCTGTAGTCCTAGCCTTGCACACGTTAGAATTAATCTTGCAAAATAGTTCAGCTGTCAGGTCTTGTTAGAAAACGGCCTTTATATTCGTGTGATATGCAATCGTACATCCTGGTTTTCAAAGAGTTAATAAACACCCCGAGCTGTGCTGATCTTGTAGCTTTAGTGAGCCTTAATCTGTAAGCTTGATTACCTCCTAACCCTCAGTCGCCTGCCTCCCTCCTAACACAGCGGGAGTTTTACGGCAGCATTAGTGGCATTTTGCCCAGCTTTGGCTTTAGGGAAATCATTCAGTGAGAAAGAAAAGCAGAAGGACTGGATCTGTCTACTGCTGCGAGGTCATTAACACAGCAGCATGGCCGGGCAGCGCTGGAGGAGCTCGGCGGTGGCAGTGCCCGCGCTACGGGGCGGGTTCCCTGCCACCTCGCTGCTCGCGGGCTCCCGACGCGCGGCGGCTCCAGAAGGGCTCCCAGGGCTTGCTCCGGAAGAGCATCGTTTTCCTTAAACCCCATACACAGCATATGGACATCCGTCTGCGTGTCTTGGTCCTTCGAAGAGCAATATTACCGCAGATTTATGTGCACCGGGCTCTTTGCGCACACAGAGGCAGACAGGAATGTTTACTGGAGTTTGCTCTCGCTCCAGGAAAAACTCACAAATGGGAATAATTCTTACCCATTGTACAAGCTGGATGTTCTTTATTTATAACGCTGGCCAACATGAATAGCTGCCTGCTGCCTACCCTACTCGTAAGGGGTAATTCTTGCTCCGCAGGTCGCGGGGAAGAGTCGTTTTAATGTTTTAATGTTTCGGTGCCAGTGGTTTCCGTAGGTTTGGTCAGGGGCTCTGCTGATGCTCAGCAAGAGCGGTCAGAGTTTGGCCGGTTTAGTTCGTGAAAGGTCCCGTGAAGGTTTAAAGTAGCAATTGTTTTTCTGGCTGGCTGTTGGCACGTTTTGACGTTAACATTCACAAAACCGATTTGCTTCTGTCCCCTGCATTATCGCCGTCTGCTCCTGGAAAACAGCCTTGGCACTTCGTACTGGTAACATTCGCTGTGTCCGAAGAAGTAGTGCAGGTAGGCGTTGTGCCAAGGCTTAACCAGGAGCTTGTCGCTAAGTTGCTTGGCGGGAGAAGACCTTCTTTGTGGCGTGATGCTGCCTGAATGGTATATCCAGCTTCGAATGACCATCGAGAGTGACTCCTGGCCAGAGCAGGGCAGCGCGGGCCGTGGAGAGGGGGTCAGAGCAGGACCCGGGCACGGCTCCCATGAGAGATGCAGATGGGAGGTTTTCAGAAGTGTGACGCAAGTTGTACCTCGTTGAGAGAAGGTGAGACGTAAAACCTGTCAGGGGTTTGTATTTTGAACATCTAATTTTGTGAGCAAGTATATACACCATCCTAATTAGTATTTATTGTATTCGCTTTTAACCAAAGTATTTGATAAAAGGGCAAGTAACTGAGAGCACTGCCCTAAAAAAAAAAATCACACCCACCCCACCCCCCCTTGCCTAAGCTAAGGTAAAATAATTGTTAGGAAAAAGTCTGTTCTGAGGGAAGTCCATGTGTCTCATTCCTCTCTTGTATCTGAAAAGCAGAAGCAGAGCGCTAAAGTGCATCTTCCACTTGGTATTTTCTGCATTTCTCTGCTGGCCTGTTAGAAATGGCTCTGACTTGCCAGTGGGCAAGTTCAGCTGAAGGTCTTCTGGCAACATACTGGCTTACAAAACAAAACCAAATTATGTAAAATCCAATCTGCCTTTTTGAAGTGAAGCTGCTCGGGTTGGTCATGTGTTGGCAGGAGGGTGTGGTAGCAGGACTTAGCTGTTAGGGATCTTCCGTGAGCAAGACGGCAGCAGCGGCCACCTTGGCAGTGAGAGGAAGGACATTTAGTTCTCCTCATTCATCCGTAATTTGGCCACATCGTTGGTGTGGATGTGTCCCACCATGCTTTGTTCTTCAGTGGAAATTCAGACTTAAACCCCTCGGGTACTCCCTGCTACTCTTTGACTCGGGAGGGACCTCACAACTAGTTGGTCAAGGACACACCTCATCATCTTCACCTCACTGATGACAGAGCATCTTGCCTGTGGGCTTTAGCTAGCTTGTTTGCCATGTTTATTTAATAAAAGTTCAGCTTTTGTTGCTGTTCTGAAAGAGTAGGCATGTGTTTATCCTCATTTCAGCATGCTGTCAGCAAGTATTTCCTTAAAAACATCTTTATTGTGATGTTCTCTCCGCTACTGTTGACTGTATCCCCCCTCATGTTGAACAGTGTGGTTAAGTGCAGTGTCCAAAAGGTGCTAAGGGTACAACCCTGCAAATACCTCAATACATATTTCTCCTTGAAATGTCTTCTTTCTCTAATAATACTCTAGAGAAAGCGTTGATGTTACCCAGCACTCCCCACCGCTGAACCCATTCCTGTTTTGTGCTGTTTCTGCTCGTTTGGATGAGACTAATCAAACTGCATTATTATTCTCGAAAGAATTTTTCTCCTCTCGCAGTGCAGGAACAGCAGTGCCCATGCCTGGGTGAGGATGAGGATGGAGAACTTTCAACTTGACATAGAAACAAAAGCCCTTATTATCTTCACAGCTTTCTTGATGTGTACAAGGTGGATGACACCACCTCCTTCAGATCCTTGGAAAATAATAGAGCGTGTTTAAATTAAGCATTGAAGCTGAAGATTCTTGCATTCTGTTCCACTTTTAACCTCTTTGCTGGATTTAAAAACATACCGATATGCCAGGGTATTCCAGGTCAGCGTAGAGACTGCAACTCGAATGTGAGTGTTCCTGCTCATAGCAGAAATGGTATTTACAGGTTAATATGGATGTTTGCTGGTACACACCATCCTGCCACGGAGCACGCTGCTTACTTCACTCCTTCTCTTGGTACAAATTAATTTTGGTAGCTGGGCTCAGTGTTTCTGTACATGATTCCGCAACAACTCACCAAGACACACAGAACTGATATTTTAGTGTCCTGGCTGTACCACTTACCACCACCAAAATATAAGGGCTGTGTGAAATAGAAAACGTTGTGTTTTCTTTGCTGTCCTTCCTCGGAACCGAGGTACAACGCACTGAGTAGGGAGGGGGTTGCTTTAAAGTTTTAACTTGCAGCTATGCTGGTAGCTGGGATAAACACAGAATGTTTGCACAGAAACTGCACTGGAGTTTAAAATCTTTTTCTTTTGATATCAGCCTGTAGCTTTGCACTATTGTGGAATGCTTGCCAGCATTTAATATCCTCTGTCTTTTCGGTGACCATGCCATGACCTTTCAAAATAAAAGTTGCAGATCGGAAGTAACTGGCTGAGAATTAGTGGTTGGTATATTCCAGTTTACATAGAAATGTCCTCAGTTAAAATATGGTTCATTCATCGGTCAAACCGTCCTTACTTCCTTTAATTGAATTAAGATGGGCAAATGAGAGATGTGTGCAAGACAGAAAAAAATTCTTTTGCAAATCACTGTTATCCTCTCGATGGTGTAAAACGAATCAATTAGAAGCATGTCAAAGCATCTTTTACACATGCACAACTTTAAAGCAGAGAATATTTCATAAAAGTGGAAATTTAAATTGGAAATAGGAGAATGTAAATTAGATTTTACAATTACACATAATCTAATTTTTCTTTTTGAGAAAGATAGATGACTATTATTTGATCATATTTTATGGGCTGTTACATCTTCTGTAATCATTTTTGTAACTTGTTCATTTTAAAAACATGCTCATGTACCTTTTGTCTCATTGAATTGCTGCAGCAACAACAACAGAGTGATTCTAGCTGTTCGCCACTAAAATGAACGAACCTGCACATTAGCTGAGCGAACCAGCTAAGCACTGGGCCCAGAATAAGGCTGATAAAAGAGGACTTGCAGAAGTACTTACATTTTGGTATTATTCTTTTCTGCCTGCCCTGATCAGTCGGGTGTCAGGAATACCCATTTTCTGTGCTCTGGTTTGGGGGCTTTGTGCCGTTTGTGAGCTTGGCCTTTGCGGCCGTATTTCATACCGACTCTTAACAAGTTGTTTCAGGCGATTAGGTAAACAGAGTAACTGTTTCAACTCAGAAATGTTTAAAGCTCTTTGGAAGTTTGGGTTGGTGGTTTCCCCTTTGTTTTCCTCTGTGTTTTCACTGGAGCCATTGACAGTGGCAACTGGGGGATTGGCAGCACGAGGGGTCTGTTCCCAGCGCAGCGGAGGGGCGGGAGGTGTGTAACTCGTACACGCGGTCACCACGCTGTCCTAGCTCCTTGGAGCTCCTACCCAAAGGAGTCCTGTCAACATTTATATTCTGCATAATTTTTAATTGGAAGTAGTCAGCATCAGTGCATTTGCAGTATCTTCAGTTAACACTGAAACCTCTGTTGTGGTGTGTTTGAATTTATGTAAAATACGATTGTTTTGAAAACTTTAACTATAGCTTTATAATTCTGATCTGGATTAAAATTGCATTTACAAGTAAAAAAAACCAACTTAGAAATATTTTAATAAAAAACAAAACAAGAACATAGTTTTGAAAAAAAAGATGAATGGGTGAGAGTTAGGGTCTATCCTTTTGTCTCTAATATCTTTATGCCCGGCATTTCGGGGGAGGGATGGTCTAAGTTCATTTATTAAAAAGTTTGCTTTGGTTAGCTTCTTGTGTGCTGTGTGAAGAACAAGAGTTTTCACAGTGCCCCATAGAGAGGGTCTTTCAAAGCCTCCATTTTCATCATGAGTTTTTTACTTTGAAGATTGTAGAAAGTTCACCGTTTTGCTTGATCTGTGGTGCAGCATATTTTCACGCAGTCTTTGGAGGCTGAAGGAGTACCTTGGAAGGTAAAGTTCCAGCTGTTGTCTAATGGTAAACTCTATCCATAGGCTGCCTTATTTTTGGCTGGCTTCCTTATTGGAAGCTGTTTGTCCCACAAAGATACATGTAGAGGAAAACCAGCAAAAATGACATGGCCGTTGCAAGAAGCTCTAAACACATTAACAACAGATTTGGAGTTATTTATTGATGGTTTTGCCCACTGGCAGTGTAAAATGCGTGTCAGTTGTCATCACCAGTAACAATTTCAGCACATTGTGTTCCTTTTTTATTTACACCAGTGGCAACATGCTTATAAACACCATCACTGGGGGTAGGTCAGGAGGTCAGCGCTGGAGGTTAAGAATGGAAAGGGTCATCGGCTATTAACCTAAGTTTAGCAGCAAATAGTGCAGCCCTGTACCTACCGGGGCCTCGGCACCCACTGAACTTAGTACAACTTTTGTATCTCAAGTAATTTGGCTGCAAGATATTTTCTGGCATTTTAATTTGGGGTTTTCTGGGGGTAATTAAGTCTCTTCGATTTTGTGTCTATGTCTGTCCCTTCTTACAGGGTTCCTGATCTTTGCACTGAAGTAAAACTATTCCTTTAGGGCTTAATTCCCTTCTGCTCGGAAGCAGTGGGAGTTTTCCATTGGCTTCCGCAGGAGCAGAGTCGGACTAATCCGACACGTCACAAAATAAAAAAGGTCGGCAGTGGCAGTGGTTGAAACCTGAACTCGGAACCGATGGGGTAGAGGAGGCTTTTAATAAAAGGGGAAAAAGTGGTGTTTTTCTTTCACATGCAAAAGGTTTCCCACTTTTCTCAGTTTTTTCAGGAATGTGCAAACGCAGGCTATCAGGAAGAACCTGAAATGGGACTGTGAGTAATTTGGGTGTGCAGCCCAGCACGTTGAAGGGACCTGCTTTTGAGAAAGTGCAGCCCTCTAAAAACAGTTCCCCCGAAGGTGTTTCCAAATGAGCACTGAGAGAGAAAACATGCGAGTGTTGCTCGCTGCTCGGAATACCCTGGCCGGCCTGTTTGCAAAGGCTGGCTTGTTAGTCTTTCATTTATTCAGAGCACACATGTTGCGGCTGCAAGGCTTCGAGGGACAAGAATACTCCCTGAGGATCTTTCACCTCCTTGACTTTTATAGAAGCCTTTGCTGTAACTGCTCTAAAGGCAAAGTAATTTTTTATTATATGCTTTGTATACTGTGTTTTCTGGAACCTTTAAGAGGTTTAAAAATTCATAACCAGAAAAGGAGTACAAGACGTCACCTCTCTATTTCAACTTGTTACTGCACAGTCATGAAATCCATCAGCGCTGTTAAAAGAGACAAAACTGTTCCCATTAATGTTCCCTGTATTTACAAGTTACACTGTGTTGTGAATCGTGTACAGCCCTGAACGTCTCTTCACCACGGCGCACTCTGAAAGTTAATGTACCTGTTGGAAATTCCCTCTGTTCCCATCTTTTTCGTGCCGCTGTCACAACGGTGTTTCCCCGAGAGCTCTTTTTCTCTCCTCTGCCAGGCAATCTCTGCTGCAGCATCCAAATACTCTGTTCAGAAGCCTTCAAAGAAGCTGAAAATTTACAGTTGCAGTTAAACACATTAGCTTAGTGTTTCCAGACATACCTAGTGGATTTGAATACACAGATCTAATGAATTTTAATGGGAATAAGCTTTGAATTATGTAAAATACAGTAAGATGTTCATCTTGAACCAAACTAAAATGATCTTTTAAAGTAACATTTTAATACAGAATTTATCTAACATAGATAATTTATACAAGTTTCTTTCAACCCTCAGTCTGTTTCGGTAAGCAGAACTTTTGCCAAAAAGCTTTTCTTTTTCATACGGAATCATAGGTTTTCTGAATTAGACTCAAAAAAGTTACCTAAAGCTGCCTTTACATTCCCACAGTCGTGTTTTTTGGATGCTCAGAGTCTGATTTGTAAATAAAACTTCCAGTCTGCCCCTCTGTAGTAGAGGTTGTGCTCATCCATGAAAACGTATGTAGTATGAGAGTCTTCAAAGGAAATTTAATTCACGGGCTGATACATGCTAGATAGCGCTTATGGAAAGCACATTATTTATGGATATCATATTTGCATAATACATGAAAGTAGAAAAAACATTTTTTCTCCCCTTCCTTCCGCGGGGAGTGCTCCAAGTCAGGCTTTGCCCCGAGAAGTGGCTTGGTGACCCGCGCTTGAGGAGGCGGCTCGTTCGGAGGGTACGGAGGGGTGAAAAGCGCAGGGCAGCCGGCGTTGCAGTGGTCGGTGCAGTTGCTCACTCATTACTCACTCTGTTTTATGAAAATGTTTTCTCAGTCTAGCATCAGCATTTTCAATCCGTGTAACCTACTGGGGGAATTACAAAACCTCTGCGATGGGTTGTGTAACAGGACTAGATTTCTGGATTGTTGCAATATGTGCACACCAATGGTGTTACTATTAATTTTCTGAATCAAATCCTGTGTGAGGAGCCAGATGGCTTGGGAGCATCTTGTCATCCCAACCACTGCAAACACATCTAGCCATAAAAAAAAGAAGATTGAACTGTGATTTCACAGATTTTTCATTAGTTAATCTGGGATAGAGAGGCTTCAAAGATCCCATCAGTTAATTCTCTCAGCACTTGTGGAAATTTCTGGCACATCGTGCTAAAGCTGGTTTGAAATCCAGGCTGAGAATCGCTGCCTTAAAGAAGCTGATCCCCTCTATGTGCTGATATTAACAAAAAAAGAAAATTAAAAAAAAGGGGAAGAGGAGTAAATAAAACTCCTCTTGTGTGGAATTGGACTGTAGCTGATGTTTTTGCAAACGCTTTGAATACCTTCAATATTATCTAAAGTAATCAGTGAAGCTGTCATGATCTGTAATCTGTTCCATTCCAAATGCTTCTAGAAAGTGTTTGCTAAATCCAACTTTTTCTAAATATATAAATGATAAAGGATTATGTTTTTTTCCTTTTGGCTAGCTGTAATGCCACTTTCACCTTTGCAAACAGACCTACTAAATAATAATCAGTTGCAATCTGTGAAGTTCCCTCCTCTTATCAATTATTAAGTATCATAAACCTTCTGTTTGGATAATCTTGGCACCACTTTAAGCGTTAACAGTAAATTTATTTTTAATTAAATCTGTGCATTGAGAATAAAACGAGGCTCTTCTGCATACTGAACAGAACACATATGCCACCTCGACTTATTATCAAAAACTCTGATAGTGCTTACGAAAGTTGTAGGCTCGACTTCATTGTCTGTGTCCCATTTAACTTCAGCAGTATTAGTGGGGTAACAGCCAGAGCGAGTAACTGCTGCTTCCTTGGAAGCGTTTGTTAAGAGCATTCCTGTCTTTTTAATGTAGTTCAAAACATTCCTGTCTCAGCATAGCTACAGGTAACCAGGAAATGCGGGGGTATTTCGTATGCCGGATGTGTTTCCAGAGCAGTGCTTTGGGATGCAGGGAAGGCAGTTCTCCTTCTCAGATGCATTGATCTGAAAGTTGAAAGTTATTGTTGTTGTAAGTTGGGATTGATTTTCTCATTATTACTATGATTTAGCTGCATTTTTTTTCAAGCGCATCAGTTTGCCATTCCACAGGAGGAAAACCAGGTCTACGAAAATAGTTGGGGAATGTTTTGACAGTTCATTTCAGGAAACTTTCTGGTACCTAAAGTGAGATGTGGCCAAGTGAAAATGCCTTTTCACGTGTGTTTTCGTTCACCTTTTTCTAACCACAGCGGTATCTGAAATCACCGAGCGCTTCTGATGGGGACAGGAAGCCTCCCGCTGCTGCTGTGAATCTCATCATTTGTTTTTTCTAACCGCTGCTTCCAGCGCGGGGCTGTGTGACATTAGCCCAAAGGGAAACACCGGTCCGGCGGCTTGCACTGGGCAGCCATTGTCTTATCTGCCACAGCAAGAACGCGTGAAGCTGTTTGCATAGCGTGCTAACTCTGTCAGGGTCAGTTCCAGTCTGTGGCCGCTAGAAATGAAAAACATGCCCCAACCGGGACAAGAGCGGGGTCAACAGCTGGCAAAGGATATGGCAATCATTTATATAAATATGCTTTCTCAAGCCCGCAAAAACAAAAATCCCAAACCCAACAGCTGGGAAGGGTTGAAAGTAGCCCCAAGGCTGGTTAGTTCCCTTCCAGATGGGGAGGTTAGACCGGGGCTAGCCAGGCTGCTCCACATAGACTTCCGATTCGCATTAGAAATAAAAAGAGTGGAGGAAAGGAAAAAGGAAGAAAAGCTACAAGCATGACTGCTCTGTTTTTCACCTAACTTAATCAAATAAGTGAGGAGTTTCCGAGACGGAAGGCTTGCATTTATTGGTATTCACGCTCAGTTTTCTCTGTTTATCACGGTGTCTGATACACTCCTTAACTGTTTAAAAGGGAAGCAGATATATTGTACAGAATAGTTTATATGTAATGTCATGGTCATTTGTAGACAGATTGAAGAATCATGTGAAGATTTATGGTCTGTTCGTGTCTTCTGAGTATTTATATAGTCAGATCCCAACGAAGTAGAGACAAAGAAGTTGGCTGGCCGTGCCTCTGTGTTCTCCTTGGCAGATACGGTTTATTCCTATCGTTTGCTTTTTTACTGTGCTCTTTGTCTGCCAAATCAAAGAAGAATCTTGACAACTGCCTATCATGGTGTGGAAAACTGTTGAATAAGTCTTCGGTGTGAGTGGTTTGCCTTTCAGAGTTCACAGCTGTGGATTTGGGTTGTGTGGTACGGAAGAGACCCTTGCAGCGATACGTGAGGCAGAGGTTTCAGAGTCATCACACGGAGACAGAGATCGCGGTGTAGGTGCATGTTGCGTCCATGGAACAAGTAACAGACCTTTACATCCTGTAGCTTTCAAACACAAACGGAGGAACAGTTTCCAGGACTGATTTACTAGCGGTATCTTTTGCTGTTGAGGCAAATCTATACACGAGAATTTATACTGAAACAGAATGGGTTAGCATTCTCATTACCAGGCTCACTACAGTGTCTGTCCTTCAGGAAGAACTCTAACCTGTGAATTGCTGAGGACGTTGCTCGTAACGCGTGCTTTGTGCATGACTCTGCCAAGTGCTGTTTAGTAACGTTAGTTGTACAGCATCCCTTTAATCAGCACTGGCTGGCGGATAAGGAAGTCCTAGATCACTGAGGCCTGTTTCCAAAGCTGTCCGTGAAGGCGGAAGTTCACTGGAAACTCAGAGGCTGCTTTCGTAAGAAAAGACAACAGTTTTTTCACGTAAGAAGTGGATTTCGCGTAAGAAGTGAAGAAACTGGATTTTCAGTTATTTACCATCTTCTGAATAAGTCATTAGTTCTTTCTTTTATTCAAAAGAACACACATCTTTCTTTTAGTATTTGTAATGTGAAACATGATGCTTTCTGTCATAGGTTGAAAGTCCATATTTTCATTTTAGTTTGACAGAAATTAAGCCCTTTATCTACAGTTTTCTACGGTCTGTATTTTGAGGTGTTCTGAAGCAGTTTAGAAGACTGGTACTTCTCAGTGTTGGTCATTTCCTAGTTTATTTTATGGTGGAGTCTTCTTTAGATACTAAAAAAGACCAAAAAAACCCCAAAACACCCCAAAACCTGCAGCAGTTAAGCTTCTTCTGTGGCCAAAAGTAGGTACATTGGAAACACTCCACCACTTCTGTGGTGGAGAACACTAAATCACAACTTTGAGCTGGAGCGATAAAGGAAGCAGAAACCTAGGTCAGGGAAGTCCTTCCACAGTTGCTGACAGTGTTCTGTGATCACAAATTACCAGTAGCGTCAGTGGTTTGACAATCATGAAGTCGTTACTTGAGCGTCCAAGTTGAAAAGTGGGACTTTCACGTCTTCGTACAGGGGGAGGGAATTTTTGTCCTTTCTGCTGCATGTGCAGATGCATGAAATCCTACATGTATGGCCAAAGCTGTATTTTCCATGTACGGTTTGTCATGTATGTTGACATACATGCACCCACACCTATCAATATTTGGAAAACAAAGTTATATTATGTTCACACAAATTCATCTTTTGGTTCTCTAAGTAATTTTTTGCAGAGGCTGAAGGAGTTCCTGGGTAGCTTGTCAGCATTGCAGCTCTCCACGATATGAAATCACAACTGTGTTGCAGGGGGGAGAATATTTTTCAACTCTGAACATTCAGTCAAACTATTTACAGTTGGAAAAAAGAAGTTATGTTCTTCTTAGCTGTGTGCATATATTCATGTACGTGATATTAATCTTCTGCGTTTGATCTTATCTCTCTTCCTCTTGGAAAAGATCAGTAAAAGAGGGTAATTTAAAACTACCTGAACACATCCTTCCACCTTACTGTTAGGGCCTGAAGTCATAACCTCCTGACCTCGGAGGTTACGGGTCTAGTGCTTTTTATCCTCCCAGATTTCTCAGTATCTGCCCACTTCCTCCCAACATTGGAGCCTTGTTATATAAGGAAATTGGAAACACCGACCTGCCTGCCCAGGCCAGCAATCTCTGCCAGAGATAAGGGCCGGCCCCTGCTCTGTTGCAAGAGGAGTGCTGATTCTAAATAGAAATGTGCACCAAGGGTATCTGAGAAAGCTGAAGTGGCTTTGCAGCGGTCAGTTAGGAGTGCATTTACTGAATAAATTAACCTGCGGTTTTACGCTGTTATAGCCATTTGACTTTATTTTAATGAAAAATATGTCCTGAGACTTTTGCAGCTTAAAAGAATACATACAAAAATCAGAATACTTTAGAGAGACTCTAATACCATAAAGGATTAACAGGAGGAATAATAGAAGTGTTAATAAACTGCTTGATTTCCTTCGTATCTGTTAGCTTCACACTTGCAAATTTTTCCTCTTAACTCCTGAAATGTGGCTTTGAAGACCAGATATCAGGGGTTAATGTTAGAGAGGGATATCTGAGCGAAGCTTGACCTGCAAGGCAGCAAGCACGATGGAAAATTTCAGCACTGAAGGAAGAGAACACGGTAATGTCAAAGCCAAGCAGCGTCATTTCTTCTAAAGCTTGTTGCTAGACTTCTGTCTTGACAGTTAATTTTCTGAAGTGCCCACTTGTTTGGTTTTTAAACTCAGTAAAATAGAGAACTGAATGGGATCTAGGTAGTCTAAATAGGAGAAGTTTAAAGCAATGGATGATGATGGTGTATGAAGTTTAAAGATGAAGGCTTGCATTGCATTGAAACCCCAAAGCAGTCATTAAGACATCTGCATTAAAGATCAGCTGTGTTTACAAAGCAATAATTCAGGTACACCTCCCTAGTTTTTGTTGTCTATAAGGCTTAGTATGTGGAAGAATAACGCTGTTGGAGTATGGCAGTGTTACTGCTGGAAACCTTCACAAATAATAATTGGAAGAACTACGATAAAACCAAGTACTGTAAATTTGGGGTTTTATAGCGTTTTGATAGAAGCAGGAAGCAAGGTGAGAGAAAATTCAAGGTATTTCAAGTACATCAGGTAACTGGTAGGAAGCGTCTGAGACTGGCAACATCCATGGGTTGTGCTTGAATAATTTCAAGTGCAGAATCCGGGTCAAATAACCTTCTCTTTCAGGGCACACAATCTACCTTACAAAACCTGAAACAGTATGTTTGTTTTTCACTGTAACAAATCTGGTGCTTAGAGGCATAAGCAGGCAAATGTTACTTGAGGCCAGATTTCTGTCCAAGGGAAGTGTGGGGTTGGGCTAAGAATGCAAGCTTCCCGCGGCAGTAATCTGCAGGCTTCTCGACAAAGAAAAGCCACCATCTGTAACAACAGAGCTTCATGGGAGTCTCTGCCTGCCATCAGTTTCTCTTGAAGTGTATTTCAGTACAGTTTTACTTCATCAGTAACAAATAAACCGATTCCTGTTCCTGCGGACTAAGATGGGGTGGGTTGGAATAGGTCCCTAAATATCTCAGTGGCAGCAGAGGCACAAGAGTGTCTCAGATGCAGCCGTGGAGGGAAGGGCTGCGCGTTAAACAGGAGGTGGCAAGGTAATAATACTAGGTAGCAGGAGCTTTCCTTACAGATTTTAGTAATTAAATGGTAAACATATTGTCTGTTAATTAATATCTCTGGTTCTTAAAGTACGATTCTGAAGCACGTAAGATGGATTAACGGAGGTAAATTTTAACTTTTGTACTGGCAGTTTAAAACATATTGTTGATTTAATCTCATTGAACTGCTCAACAAAGCACAACTGATCCATATTACTGAACATGAACAGGCAAGACCAAAGAAGAAGAGAAGACTGGAAAATAAACTCTACAGTAGCAGACATGCTGAAAGCTTCATGTAGTGAGCAAAGAAGAAGAATTCGTAAAATGAAACAGTAATTCCTTTCCAGAAGATTAACCAAATGGAAATGTTCAACAAACAGGACTGGTTAATTAATAGTCAAGTCCATCATTTCACTGTAGGACTTTCCATTTAAGAAAGAGTCTCTCTTCTTAAAACAGAGATAGGTGAAATGATTGAAGTTGCACTACTCTGGTTTCATTATTTTAAGTCACTTTCAGGTTTATGTAATCCTAAACTAACCCTCTCGTCTTGGTGTTTTTCACTTACTTGCCTTGGATACTTCCTCCTGTTACGTTGAATGATCGAGTTTTTGTTAAATATGACCGTAATCATACAGAAACTCTTGTTTTTATAAATGTAGTGTTAGAAGAATTAGTGCCTTACCGTGCACATATACGTACAGTTGGCCTCGATTTTTAATATTTGGTGTTAGCTTCCTTGGTCCTGATAGTCCTTATAAATGTTGCTTCATTCGTGAATTATTCTGTAGTGGTTTTCTGTATGAAATTTATACTACAAATATTTTTCCTTTGGTTTTGAAGCGGCAAAACCAGTGAAAACAGTAGCTTAAATGTAGCTTAAAGCCATTTCCTTCCTACCTTTTCCTAAGAATATAGATTTAAGTGCGTGCCTGCACCGGAGCACGCGGGCAGAGCGAGGCTCTCCGTGGCGGCCGTGCTGCCGTCAGCAGCTCAGCGCGGCTGCGCTGAGGGACCCCTGTGCTGGCCCACCGCCGGCTGCAGCGCTTCTCCGAGCAGGGCGGAGGACTAGGAGTACGTTTAAAAGCAGCGTGGGTTTCATTTGCAGGGTTTGAATCTTCAGCTGGGTTACCAACGCCCCAAAACACAGTAATCTCGTAAGGTGGGTTTGGGTGGGCCAGTGGTGAGGAGAGCCCTCTGAAAAATTTTAACCACATTGTGAGTTTGTCCAAAACATGCAGAGTTTGGATTCCGAGTCATTTAACCTTTGCTTTGTAAGGAAAGTAGCAGAGGTAGACCAAAAGTAAGGATTCATAGTACAAATCAGCAAATAATTTAGAATAAACAACTGTCATGTCTCCTTGTCCCCCCCCCCCCGTTGAGTATTTCTTTATTTCTGTTCTTTTCTCCAGTATGAAGCGAGAAGACGTTAACTTCAGTGTCAAACTTCAGCGGCTTAATGTCACGCTGGAGTTCTTGCCCACATTTAACAGGCATCAATCAAATTATTTCTTTTTTAATCTCTCGCCTACCAACTGTGCTGTAAAACAGCAGTGTCACTTTTCTGCCACCTAAAGGAAGGAGCTGCCCCGTGGGTTCTTCCCCAATAAGCAAAATCAGTTTTCCTTGCTGTAGACCAGGCTTTTCTCCCTGGTTCCTGGCTGCGTTGGTTCGTCACGTAGTGAGCAGAGGAACAGGTCACTTTAAAACCTCATCATACACTGTGATTTAAACCCCAACATTTTAATAGAAATGTAATCTATAAGTAATTTGGAAGGATTTTTTGTTGTTTTATTAATCATGGTTGTCCAGCATGTAGGCCTCAGTCCAGCAAAGCACTTACATACACGCTTAACTTCAAACACGCGAGGAGTTGAAGTCAAGTATGTGCTTAAGTACTTCCTCTGCTCTACGCTGCCTGCCAGTGACACACCGCAGGATGCTGCATTTCTGCAGTAGCAGGTGAGTCGTTTTATAAGTCTCCCTATATTATGAAGTGATTTCATGACAACTTTTCAACTTGAAATAATCATTCCTGGGGTTTTTGGCATCAGATTAATTCAGTTCCCTGCGTTCGTACGTGAGTTTGTAGTGTCTGTGTTTCAAAATGTATAATTTTGCCTTCTGTCTATGCCAGTTCTCAGACAGATTGTTGGGGTTTGCCTGTGTGTAAATTTGGAGTGGCAGCAAGAATTTAAAACTCTGTCCCTGAGATAAAAAGATCAGTTGGTATGAATCTGTAGGAATTAATAATCGAAATAATCTGTAGGAATTAATAATAATTATCAATCTGTAGGAAATCGACTGCAAAGAATTTCTTGAGGCTTTATGTTCTATTTAGTGAAACAAACCCAGGTATTAAGATTATTTAATGGATGAGTGTGTCAGTCCCGGCAGACCGCCTCAATTTGAAATCCTGTGTGTTTTCGCCGCTTAATAATTATCAATCTGTAGGAAATCGTTCCGACTGCAGAGAATTTCTTGAGGCTTTATGTTCTATTTAGTGAAACAAACCCAGGTATTAAGATTATTTAATGGATGAGTGTGTCAGTCCCGGCAGACCACCTCAATTTGAAATCCTGTGTGTTTTCGCCGCTTTTAAAGAAGTAGATTTTTTTTTTTTCTTTTAAAATAAAATTTTTTTTAAACGCGAGGGAGAATAAATGAGAGACGAGGCTGAGTGCGTGTACGCCCTTTCACAGCTGGGGTTTTGGCAAAGTGTCGTTCCCGCTGTTAAACATGGTGACCTTGCTGCCTATGATTTACTAACTGTTTTACAAACATTTCCTCACTCTGTGAGGTTTGATATGTTCTCCATCCTCAACAGCTCGACAGAGTCACTCAACCACTGAGCCAAACCTGCCTTTGTTTACAGCTTTTCCGGAAATTTTCACAGAGAAAAAAACCTTCTCCTTTTCCAATGTTTTATTTTTAAGTCAACACTTTCTGTGGTTTATTTGCGCAAAGCAACATTCGGGTACAAGGTATTGCACCGTATCCAAGTGGGAATGGCTGCTTTTCTAAAAATAAATTGGGGGTCATGTGAACCAGTGCAGAAAAATCTAAGGATACCAAATATTACAGGACCTTTACATTTGGTGGTTCTTTTTTCCATAATATTCTGGGCCTGGCTTTTTCTGAACTTTTTTTCCCACATTCATTTCTATAATGGAGCGTAACGTAAAATGATGAAACACAGGAAGGAATCTTCTTTTAAACAAAATTATCAGTGTTAAAAATAACAATCCTATTTTCCCTCAGTGTGCATTTTTTTTCTTGTAAGGGCTTTATTTAGTATTCTCACTAATAGACACAGCCAATGAGTCAAATAACATTTAAGTAGAATTTTATTTAGTTAAAGTTTAATTTTCCCAAATGCTAATTTTCTTTGTGTGCCTGAAAGTGCCATAGATTTCATTTCATGTTTTGCGTAGGGAACTCAAACACTGGGGTGCCTTGGGGGTGGAAATCGGACAGCTGTGCCTGATGCTTCTTTGCACTGAAACTTAGTGCAAATTAAAATTAGAATGGGATGGGAATGTTTTCATGAAATGTTTTCGCAGTGGAGATACGGTACGTGGAAACATCCTTGTTTTGGTGACAGTGTTTCTCAGGGTCAGGGTGGAATTTCTAGTGGAAAAGAGGAGAGGAGGATAACGTGCGCTGCTTCGGCAAGGGCCCGCGGGGCTCCTCCTCACCCAGGTAGCCGGTCGTTCTCATGAGAGGACATTTCTTTCCATTCTCTCCTTTAAAGGACGCATTCATCTGATGTATTTATTGTTTCTCCTGAAAGGGCTACTAGTTTTAACAGCAGGAGAGACATCCTGTGAAACAAATTACTGGCCTACAAAAAGTCCCTTTCAGTGTTCTTTATTCTGAAATGTCATTTTCAGATATTCCAGGGTAAAGAAATAAAATTGTATAGTTCGTTGAACATTTTTTGTGAACTTGCAGATGCAAGAGGTACAGAAATGTATAGAAGGTCGCATCTTCCGTTAGGTGTACTGGTCACTAGGGTCTGTTTATTATGTTTTAAATCGACTTCCAAATGGGAAACCTATACTTAGTTTTCAGTTCTGATCAGTATATTCTTTCAGCTATATCCCACTGAATGTATGTGTTCAGACCTATCTGAATAATAAATGTTTTCTTTGGATTTTACGTCATTGAAGTAGATTGATTAAGTAAAGTTTAAATGACCTACAAAGGTGTCGACATGGAACTCATGCACAGCAGAAATGGACACTGTCAAAATACCTTCTTGATGTGTTTGTATTTATCTACTGTGGCTATATTACATATATTGCATTTTTAATCCTGTGAATTATAATTCTAAATCTTCCTTTTAAATGTATTAGATTATTAATGCTGTTAAAGGAAATACCCACAAATGGAATTACTTCTGGAGGTTTTGTTTGGTTTAATCACTCGGAATCACTCATGCGTTTGAAGTGAATTTCTTTACCAGGGTAAAAAGTCAAAATGACTGACAGAACCTTCACCAAATAAAAACAACCCTTATTTATTGATGAAACATACTTTGAAAACATTTTATACCTAGAAATTATCATTGGTAATTTAACATTTGTTACTTAATGACAGTGTTTTAATGAAAGCTAGAAGGATATATTTTTGCATGCTGTCTCTCTTCAGTTTCCGTACATATATGGGATGGAAAAAAAGAAGAGAAATCCTGAGTCCTTTACAGCCCCGTAGACGCGCAGGCAATAGCAGTGTGAGGAGTCGGCGCCGGGTCCTGGCTGCCAGCAGCAGGGCAGCAGGGCAGTCTTGCATCCCACACGGCACATTCCCACTCTGGAAAAACAAACTGTTGGCTGTTTCAGTTTTCTGTAGAGTGATAGTGTGAAAAATGGAAGAATAAGTGACTGTTAGGCAGCACAGCATGTTGAGAGAAGTGGTTAAAAGGGCATGAAAGTGGCAAATGGGTCTTGAGTTTGTCTGCCTGAGGTTCAGGAGCTGCGACCGTGTGTTCAGCACGTGGTCGGGAATGCTGCTTGTGGCTTCAGGGGGACCATGGTTACGCCCATCACTTTTAAGAACAAGCCTTCACGCAAATTCTTGAAGGTATTTTATACACCGCTGCATTTCTGGGTTTGTGCCTATGCTCTAAGAAAAGAAAATATCACTAAAATTTAATTTTGGATTCTCGTGTTCGTTCTGGTTTTATTGCAGGTGGGGTTAAAACAGCGAAGACTTAGTAATAGATTCAGGGGTGTAGTCTGTGATTTATTTTTTTTGTCTCAGGATTTCTTGAGGGTTTTTTCTCTCTCTCTAAACCTACTTTTAAAATGTTCTTGTGCAGTTTGGAGGTTGTGTGACATCCTGCCAGGAAAAGCAGAGTGGCCGTCCCAGCACAAGGGCATGGCGTGACATGCCAGACATACCTTGGCTGTATCTTGATATAAATCCATAGTTCTGGTGATGCTCGCCATCCCAGAAATGAAGTGAACAACACAAGCAGCGTAGCTGGCCTTGATTTAGGTTGGCAAAGAAGTGATTGATTAATGTCTTCTTACCAAGTACATGCCTGCAAATCAAGAAATCAGGCACGGATCCTGACCATAGTTGTGTTTCAGGGGCAATCCTGGACAAATCCTGCCTGATGGGAGAGAGGTGCAGGAAACAGAACGGGAAAGCTACGTACTTGCTCATCCCTTGCTGCTGAAAACCCAGCTGCCCCTGAAACGGCTGGCTGCAGGCTTCAGTCGGCTCACCAATGCTCTCAGCGTGCTTGTGGTTCGAGTATATGATATAAGTAGCATAGAGTGGTTTTGTTGCTATGGGAAAAGTGCTAAAAAAGGCTGTATCTCTTGTAGAGCTCAGATCCTTTGGGTATTTAATGTACAATTTTTGCTAAGGACACTCAGAATTATACCTCTGATTCTAAATTGCTTAAATGTTGAAACATATGGTCTTGTGTGCTGTTCACTAGGAAACAACTGTCTGTATCCCAGCTGCCAAATTCAAATGAACTCCGACTCTAGAAACAGGGAATCTGCAGCAGCTCAAGCAGAACTGTAAAAAAAGTGGTTTTACTAAAAGGCAAACCTGACGTATAGAAAAATGCTAATTAAACTAGTGCCATATATCAGTAACAGATAATTAAATGTTAATAGCTGAGAAGTTTTTCAATTAAAAATGAACTGTTTGTGTCCTCTTGATTTCTTCTGGTGGCCAGGTTCGTGTAGCTGTCGTTTGTTGAGTTCTCTGCTACAGTAATCATTTTAATAAAATGCAATTATCTGCATAATTAATTTCTTTGACTGCTCTGCTGTGTCCTTCTTTTGCAGAGGCCAGAATGTCAAAGATCAAGTAGACTGGTGAAAATAAAAAATTCACAATGTGAAAGGATATAAAAAATACTTGGAATTTCAATGCATTGGCTTCTATTTATCTCAAATGTCAAGGGCAGTGTAAAATGTATTTTTAAAATGTGTTTTTGTATGGTTTGAGCCCATTCTTGGCGTAGTTGCGAATCTAGAGGGGCCATTGTTCTTTGAGAGAGTTTGAGGGGGTTTCTTTGTACAAAGTGACAAAAAGAAGACTTGGAGTACTGGGCTGCCATTGTTCCTGTGCGGCGCTGTAAAATTTGATTTGAAATTAGGACCTGAGGGCAAGCTCTTCAATAGCCAGTTTTTATTTTCTGCCAGCATTTTAATCACTCTTGGGCTTAAAGTGGATGACCAACATAATGCCTCTATGTTTAATAGAACAGTTCATATCTTGAAGGCCAGTTAACTGAATTCAGGGATCTGTCATCTGCCCAACATTAGTCTTTTCTGTTTCCTGTCTATTTATGAAGATAGCTCTCCATTCCAGCCAGCTCTCAAAGAGCACCAACCCTTTCTTTCTATCTTTCTTTTTCTCCCCCTCTCGCCTCCCCCGCCCCGAATTTCTTCAATGTACTAACATCTCTCGTAGTGATCTCTTAAAGGAGCCGAGCAGCGACGCTGCAGCGCAGACGAGCATGGGATTGTGTTAGTGGAACTGCTGCATTTCACCAGATGGGGCGAGGAGCAAGGGACAGATGGAGGAATCAGATTTCGCGGTGAAACGGGATGACGGGAGGGGAAAAGTGATATGTTGGCCTAAGCCGCACGCACCTCCTTGGGATTCACGGTGCAGAGACGTGGGAGTAGGGAAATGAGGACAATGGGGGAAGAAATACTGGAGGTTTTAAAGAGCTGACGCCTGATGGTGTGTTGTGCTTAGGAGATTTGCAGAACCACAGGGCGGCTGAGAGCTTTAACCAAACCCGCGAGGGGTGTGGCGCGGGGTGTTTGGATCGTGTCAGCACCCTGTGTGCGTTCATACTGCCCCTGGGTAATCCGTGCCCCTTTGCCCAGGGGTGCCAGCCCCGTGGCCGGGCTGTCAGCTTCACAGCGGGCACGTGGTGGAGCTCGGGATGTTGGAGGATCTGTAGGAACCGGTGTTGGGGGCAGGTGCGCACCGGGGGAGGAGTCGGGCTTGTGCAAGATAGGCCAAAGTCAGAGGTGTGTTTCAGCTTTAAAGGCGTTTAGTAAATGCGAGTTGGTAAAAAGGGAGTTTTGCTGGTTTAGGCAGGAGTTACTCCGGGAGTCCTTTCTCCGGCACCACTCAACACGAGGTCCTCGCACCCGCTGCGTCCTGCCCCACACCTGCCCTCCTGAGAGCGGGTGCTGCGAAGGGTCCCACTGCTGCCGTTCTCGCTGGGGGAGTCGAACCGGAGTTTGCTGAGCTGTCGGGATGGTTATAAGCAAAGGTGGCTTTCCAGAAAGCAGCAGCATAGTGCAAATTACGCTTTTTTAAAAAAAAATAGTTGTTCTGTAGTGCTAGATTGAAAGACCTAAGGATCTGAATGCACGTTCCTTCAGTAATCTGATTCATGTACCCTGAGCTTCACGACTGCCAGCCCATATCCCTCGTCTCTGTTGAGACTGCTATCATGAGTGCTAATTATGATGGCCGTGGTAGGTAGGATTAGGGAAGAGACTTAAACTATTCGGCTATTTCACATAGGCCACAAACTAGTCATTAAATGGTAATAACTTCTGATTGCTTGTGAACTGGTCAAAGCTGACACCAGTAGCCTGAACTAGAAGGGAAAATCAAACTTAAAATGTGTACTAATTATGATCTGTTATGCATTAAAATTAGTTCCTAGCGAGCTTAAATGCAGTTTTAGTTTGGCAGCAATGAAACAACTTCAGACACATTATGATCTTCAGAAATCACTTCACTCGTGATCATCTGATGCCTTTGTGGTGTTTATTTGTACGTAATCAACAGAATCTAGCTTGCGTTCAGCACTTTGCCTTGTGCGGATGCAGAAGAAAAATGGCTCACCAGAGCTGGAGAACTGGAAGAGGTTAACATATTCAGCATCATCAAGCAGAGCTTTTCATTCACTTTCAAATGGAGCTGTGTGGGTGGCTACACAATGTGGGAAACTCTGTTCATTGAAGAATCTGAATATTTTGTAAGGAAGTGAATAGTTGCAAATAATCTTTTCTGTAACACTGAAATAAAGAACAAATGAGCTATTCTCAGAAAATACTGAAGCATTATTGTCTTCAGTCATTTAACAGAGCTATACAGAAAAAAATATTCCAAACTTGACAGATTCATATCCTAATTTTTTTGCAGGAGACTGTACAGTTTGTGTAGCTGATACCAGTCACAGCAGAATGGGTTAAAGGAATACATTTGCTCCAGCGCTGCCTGAAAGTCAACATTTTGGGAAACACAACTCAGTTTTTTAGATTGTAAATGTCAGATGGAACTACGATAGTCAATTTGTGGCCCGTGAACTCGATACGTCCTCCAAAACACACAGCAGCCCGTGTGTGCCAACTTTGGCTTCCGTGGCAGAGCTGCTGCAAGCCATCCTCTTGCCCAAGGCCCCATAGCTCTTCCCCACCGTGTGTCCGAGGTGACATTGTGGGTTCCTGTCAAAATACTGGGGACCTGTTGTTACAGTTTTGTTTCAGGAAGCAAAAACAAGTGTAGAAGATGCCGTATGAGAGTGGCTGAATGAAACAAGACATCTGGTTTGTTCATTCTGATACTGGTTTGTTCATTCTGATAGTCTCTCCTTTTCCTACCATCACCTGATGGAGATGCAGTTGAGATCTTTGTGAAAAACAGAACTAAGAAAAATGAGTGTAATGACTACAGGAATTTTTATGCCATTCTCTCTCTTACAAGTGATTCTTACTTTCAAGTTTCAGGCCAGAAGATAAAGTATAGACAGATACGGTGCTTCTGTAAGGAGAGAAGGACAGAAGCACGTTCCTGCGCTGTGTGGAGCAGGCGGCTCCTGTTGCTTGGGCTGCAGAGAGCTGCCCGCACGGCCCCTGGCTGTGTTGCGGCGGGAGGTGAGCTCTGTGAAAGCAGGCTCCTCGGGACACAGCCTCCTGCCCGCACAGCGTCCCGGATTCCCTTCGGGAGATTGACAGGAATGATACAACATGAGAATGAAATTTTTCCTTCGTTATTTGACCGAGGTAAAGTTTTTCCCTGACTTACTGGTAAACATATTCCTGCCTGTGAGGTTTAAAGGACGAGGCCAGGCTTCAGGGTCCCCAAGCTGTGATCCACAGCCCTGGTTTCTTCAGTTTCCATCCGGGATACTTAGCAGGGATGCCGCAGGGATGCAGTGGGGCTTTTCCTGCAGTCTGCACGGCAGTAAGGCAGGGCATCTGCTCCAGCTCTCTGCGCATCTCTCTTCCCTTCTAGAGAAAACTTCGAGTAAGCACTAGGGATCTCCAAGGCAAGCCTGAGTAGGTCAGCATTAGCCTTGACTTAAACGTGATTAACTTTATCCATCTCCTGGTGTATTTCTTTCCAATCCACTCCAGTGCTTGATTTAATTTTCCTTTTATGTAAACTCAAAGATTTAGCTTCATTAGAATGATTGCAGGGATTCACTGCATATGGCCTGTTGCTTTCTTGATCCCTCCAGGGTTTTCCTACCAAACACTTCAGGCTTGTGCGGTGGGGGGAACGTTTAAGAAGTCGCTGACAGCAGGACGTGAAAGAGCTATCACGAAAAAGTTGCTCGGAGGGGAACTCTAGTAGGAATCGCGGTTGGAAAAATGAGCAGCAGGTTAGATCCCGCTGGGGAGGAGGGAAGCCAGCCCTGGGACTCAGTGCTGGTGCTGGAGTGCCTGGGGCTGCTTGGGTCAGCACACGCTCCTCAGGGATCCAGACTAGGTGAGGCTGTGCCTGTTCCCTGAGCATCATGTAGATATTCTTCTTTTCTGCTTTCTTAATTCCTTTTTCTTCTTTTCTTCTTTTTGCCCTAATAATTAAAAATTTTGAGGGATTTTGTAAAACATGGTGTGTGCACTTGTTCTAAATTACGTACTTTGCATGTCTGCAGAAGCATGTTTTGTGCTACATGTCTTTACTTTTTATACCAAGTTCGAAAACCAGCCGCAATTGTTCCCAAGGTTTAGGCGGTTAATATTGCAGAGGCCATTTTAGGCACCATTTTAAACTCGTTTTCTTATCAAAAAAAGGACTTCTGGCTTTTTCCACAATATTAGATCTATCATATCAGAGTTCTTTATTGAATATTTTATTGACCGTCTGCTTGCCCTATGCTAACCTGCCTGACATCCGAAGTTTCTCTCTCTCTGGAGATGCGATGTCAGTTCTCGTTAAGCAGCTAAGCGTGAATTTTCCCTTCATATTTCCTGTGAATAAACTCCATCCCAGCAGGCAGACACTGGGCTCTGGTGCATCATGGGGCCGGCCCGACCTGGACCGGGCGTAGGCAGTGCCTGGATTTAAGGTGGTCTAGGCAAGGGCGTGCTCTACAGCACAAGTATTTTCCCTTTGGGCCTTGCATCAGCATTTTGTATAATTTTGCTTTACACAAATGTAAAGGTATTGAAGAGGAAAATTTCTTCCCCTGGCAAGTTAATTACTTGACTTCTCATAGAAGGAAAGCTTGGAGCAAAAGCTAAGAGGAAAGTACATCTTCTGCTTAAATTAGGCAGTCTCTCCAAGAACACGGATTTGATTGACCAAGCAGCCTCAATTACAAGTGCATTTTAATTGTCTCAGTTCATTTTCCAAAATTTGATCTGTTATTAATATTTCATTGCACTTTCTGTATAATGTCCTTTTTAAAATTTAAATTCTATTTTCTTTCCTTCTAGAAAAATAAACCCCAGCCAATTGTGTCGTGTCACCACGTGGTTTTATGGCCATAGGAATGCTTCGCTTGCCGAGTCGGCTCTTCTTGGCCACTGCCTTCGAGAGCTCTGCCCTGACCCTGACTCCCTCTCAGTAGTACGCCCCTGGTTTTAGCTGTGCTATACGATGTTTGCTAAATAATTTTAAGGTGAGGCAGGCCTAAATCTCAATTGTGTAGTTGACATGGTTGAAATGGTGGACTCCTTATGTGCGCTCCTTCGTTGGTAATGGTTTTTTGGCAGACCCATTTTGGCGTCTCCTTGCAAGCATTCAGAGGAAGGGAAGAGAGTGTTTTATTCAAAGCTATAAAATATTTTGGGCCATTTTTTCATGGTATGTTATTTTAAAATACAGCATTTTTAAACGGAATCTCAAAATAATTAGAAAATGTGTTTTCCTTCAAGAAGTAAGAATTGACGCCAGAGCCTACTGTAGGACAGCTTTTGAATAGTAACCTTACCTGAGCTCTGCTGTTGTTAAAAATCTCTCAGAAAGAAAACAAATTTGGAAGAACAGATTCTTGCTTTGTGGTTTTACGTGTATTTTGCTTGTGGAAAACTGAAGAGATGAACAGGGTTGGTTCAGACTGTGTTGCTGTAACTCCACTGTGCGACAGATCTGCCTTCACAGCGATGCGTCTCTGACTCCAAACGCAACAAGAAAGGGAGGAAATTTAATTTTGTTACTGCGGTTACGGGGGTCTGCGGAGAAGTGGGGCTCTGGGGTGCAGTCCTCAGCACACATACCGGTTAGACAGCGTCGGGAGTTTAATGCCTTTCATTTCTTCAGACTTGGTGTCAGATGTTGTAAGTTAATTTATTTCCCTATTAGTTTTTGCTAATGATACTAAAACTTTTTTTTAAAAGCTTTCCTAATTAATGATCTTCTTGCTACCAAACAAAAACTATATTGTCTTTGAGAAGTGCCTGAGTATTTTAAAACAAGGGGCTGTTGGTAGGTTTTATTGCCTCATGAATTTAGGGTCAACACACCTATTATTTGCCAGAGTTAATTTGTGCTGGGTTATTGAGTGGCTGGGTTGTTAGGGATATCTGACTCTTGTAAAAGTTACACTCATCTCAAATTGTAATTTTATTCTTTGTGCTCTAGTTGCGTGGTGCCACAATATTTAGGTAATAAAAGAAGGGAAACATTTGTACAAAGGCGAGTATTTAACTTCAGGCTCGTGAGACCAGGGGAAATAAGGTTGTCATTGCTCTTTATATTCCTTCTGTCTAACACTGAATTGCATTAACTTTCCTTTAGATAAGGAGAGGGGAAAGAGAGCTTTCTAAAATCGTAAGATGTTAAAATGCACAAGATAATTAGGATTTACGAAAGTGGCTAATTAGGCTTTTCAGATGGCTCTGGCTGAGTTCAGTGGTTGTCTGCCGAGGTGAAGTTAGGCCAGTTGCAGCGAGCTCAGCAGCACTGAAATAATGCGGCTAACACCAACTCCCCATAGAAAAATTGAAGAGCATAGTTTCATGTATAACTCTTTGTTCATCAAGGTGAAAATATACCCCTTGGACTCTCCAAACTGGAAGCACAACAGATAGTAAAACTAGCAGTTGGTTTTAAAAATTTCATAAGAAGACATCCCTTCTGTGTTTACAATACAGAAATAAATTACAGTCCTGTAGAATCATTACTTCTGGTTTTCCAAGTGTCCGCTCCCATCACAAATCTGAGCCATATGTCCTTGTGGGGTAAAAAGCTGGCTGAACTAAAGCACAGTCCTTTTCCATACACCAGCCTTCAAATATGCAATGGCAAGCCAAAGGCTCTTGCTGTGTCACACCGTCCGAACTGAGTCGATCAGCAGGTCCTCAGCAGGATCCAGATTTGCACCAGGAAGTCATGACCTGTAATGTTGCGGCTGGAAAATATCCAGTTGTCCTGCAAGGTGGAATACTGGGAAATGGTTATGTTTCTGTGCAGGAGATTCAGAAGAGTGGTGAGCTTGATCATGTTGTCCCAGTATTTTCCTGGTCAGATTTTTTCATATGCCTAAATATATTATTACTACTGCTTGGGTGAAAGTAATGCATTTCTAGAAATAACCTTTGCCTCATTCTGGACTAATAGAAACAATTAAAAATTACTCCTAAGCAAGCTGGATCTTCCACAAATCCAGGGTACACGTGACACAAACTTGCTCTGGAAGACAGGACAGTCGCTTCATATTAAAAAGTAGGCAGATATTCCGAACTCTAAACCCAGGACTGCCGAGCAGATGACAGTCTAATTCTTTGCTTCGTTTCCAGCGCGCTCTGTCTTTTGGCTCTCTGCAGTGATGTTTATTGCATAAAAAGGGGGAAGCATCTGATACTGGTTTAAGACGATGAGTCTAGGAGTTTCGCTGGCTGCCATGGCAATTCTGAGGACAGTAGCTAAGAAACTGAAGCATCTATGATTAACTTGCATTTAGCTGAGATGCACATGATCTCTGTCAGAGCTGCTTTATAAATAACTACCCCACTCCTTCCCATATTATTTTTTACTAGTTTTTAGTGGGTGTAGAGCTTTTAAAAATGGAAAACCAAAAGCTGGCCCCGTTCATTTTCTCACGAAATTGTAGCCAGAGCAGCAAATTCATAGCTAAGCACTTACTCATTGGCTACTGTATTATAAATAACTCTTCACCTTGGCCCTGTTTCTCCAGCCATTATTCACTGTGAATGCTACTTATGAGCACAGAGTAGCAGAGACGTGAGTGATTCTGCTACCGTTACTCACAGTTTTAGTACCCTGGCACATCAGGAGGTCTGCCTTCAAACGAGGCACCGCTCTCCTGGAGAAGTAGCACATTTTCTTGCCTGGTAGGACTATATTTGCAAAAACTACCCAAAGAAGTGGCAACTGAGTCAGTGCTTTCAAAAATCAAACCAGAGGAAAGTGGAGAGAAACTACAGGTATACATTTGGGATATTTGGAAGTGTATGTACCTGAAAGTGCTGTTAGGGTTTATCCGTGGGCTTTGTCAGACGTGCAGGGCCGGGGAGCAGAGTACGAGCATTGATGGGAAAGCCGGCACCTCCTTCCTCCTGCTTTCTCCTTGCCATTACACTGCTTTGCTTTCAAAGTGTAAATTAACTTACAGGTTCATAGCTTTTGGGAAAGATTCCAGACCAGAGGTCATCTTTTCTGGGTGGTTTATGGGCTCTCCTGTGTTTGCCCACATCTCCGGTGTTTACCAGCTGAGGGAGTTTATGAAATTTTGATGTAGGAATTAGGTTGTTGCTCATCTTGTACCTTCTTGCTCATATTATTGACAGTACCACTGAACTGCTTGAGGCAGATAGCATCTCAGTGATCGCTGTGCTATTTCAGCTCTCCACTGCTGACAACATCAGAAGTGTTTTAACAGGGTTTTAATGGGCAGCCTCTGTAGCTCCTTGGAGGGTTGCAAATAGCTGCCGTGAAAAACCTTTTCTGCTGCTCTGAGCTGACATGCCCTCCTTTCCTCATCCAGCTGCTGCTTGTTTATGTGGCTGCAGCACTGTTGACAAGCACTTCTTATTTGGGCCGGGCACTGTGGAGACCGTGCAAGTTAAGCAAGGTCCTGCGTCTTTCGGGTGAGCTGCGAAGAACAACAACACGGTTGTGAAACCACTGGGAAGAGCAGCATGATGAGATGGTAACCCAAACTGTGCTCAGAAATGCCCTCTCCTCCTGTTAGCTCTTTCAAAGAGTACTTGTACAAGTTACACTAATGTGCAATACAGAGCATTCGTCTCTGTTTTGTTGCTCACAACATGTTTCCGATGATACCCCAGAGCAAGAGTTAATGATTTTGAAGAAAACAACTTCTATTTTTTAGCAGAAAGCGAAAAAACGGTAAAATAGATCTCTATTTCTCAAGACAAAGCGTTAATTTGATAGCAGCAGTTTCTAGCTGACTGGTTGCCTTGCTCTGCTTGTTACCAGAAATGAGGCTCTAAGCACTTTCTTTGGACTATGTAAAAGCTTTCTTCTCCCCATTTTGCTTAATATAACTATAATGTGCCCTTTATCACACTTCAACTTGAGTAATCCCAGTGTAGAAATAGTGCATAATACCCATGGGAAAAAGCACTGGAAACGTACATTATAAAAAACATACAGGCGAAGCTCAAAAGATCCACTGACATGTAAATTTAATTTAAAAATTACAGGTTTTCAATGAGGGCTTGTGTCTTCAGTTTCCCAGTTTCCATGACTTCAGAAAAAGCGTTTCTTTTTGCATCCTTGGTGGAAAACACACGGAGGGATGTTACCGTCCCCTAGAAGAGTATCTCTTCTGTGTCACAGGGTGGGGGGGAAAATCACCCAAAATAGGTACACTTGAAATAAGTAAGAAAAATATACACTTTCCTGTTTTATTTTATTTCTGTTCTCTTTGACAAAAGTTAAACTTACCAGTAACCAGCATTGCATGAAAAAGCATGTGCTAACTGAGTGAGTACGCCTCCTTCTCACTGCATGTGCGAGTTGAAGGTATTTCAGTTCTCGCTGTAAGTGGCACGTGAGTGTGGGTAAAGTAGCTAAACCGGCGAGTGGGCAAGCGGAACAAGAGCCAGTGGCCAAAGGACAAGGCAGGCTATAAATAGGGATCATTATGTAAAGTACTGCTGCTCCAAGAGGATTCTGGCTTCAAGAAGAGAATCCCAAAGTTTTATTGAAAATCTTATGAATTGCTCCATCTACTGCATGTTTAAAGGAAGAAACCTCCAGCAAGGAAACCCCACCTTCCCTGGCGCGATCTCCTGGGGCTGAGAGCGTGCCCGGCGCAGCAGCCCAGGGCGTCGGGGTCTGGGCAGCGGGAGCCCTCCCACCTGGCTGTTGCGGGGAAAAGCACAAATGTGCTAAATCCAGAGATTGTCCTCAATGTCCTTGGTCTGAGGGCTGAAGTGAAAAGCAGAATTTTAATCTCTTGGCTACTAAAACCAAAAAGAAAAGTCTAAAGGTCTTTGAAACTTGCCAAGATTAAGCTTTTCTTTACTCTGTTCTTCGACCTACTCTGCTTTCAACAAACCCAATCACATGCTGAACTACTTAAATATCAGTGTATTAGAAAAGCTACTTTAGTTTAATACCCATTATTTCAGTTTTTAATGCAGTAAAGGCAGTGGATTTTGTGGCATTTTATTAAGTCCAAAGCAGCTGTTTGAAGGACCAAATCCTTAGGTTAAGGGAGTGAGTAAACCCCCTTGTTCATGGAATTTCAGCCCCTCGGTAAATGGAGGAGCCATTTACGGCAGAGTCCTGACTTTCACACTTCTCTGCCTTCAAGCCTGTGGGTTCTGCTGTGAGTTGCAACACTGAAAACCACTGTGGGTTTTGTTTCTCTAACTTAATTAATAAAAATAATTCATCAGTAGCTGATGCCTTTCAGAGCGGTTTTTCCCTGAGTCAGCTTACTGGGGAAGAGATTCATTATAAATTGTAAGCAGAAAAAAAAATAGGCAGAAGACAGCTTCTGATGCGGTGGACTTGCCTTAACGTAACGTCTCGGCCTAGTTTATTTGAAGAAACTTGTAGCCAAAATGCTGTAATCTAGTTTATATACTTTGTCCAATGTATAAAATGGGGAAAAAAAAGAGTTTAAAGTGGTTTATGAGCAAGACCAGAACTTGCTTGGGGATTATCTGTTTTAAATTCCAGGAGCTGTTATCAAAACAGTAATTTCTAAAATGTACTAACCTTGTATTTGGGATTACAGGATTAGCAGTATTTGTTTGACAGCACACTTTAGGTGGGAGAACTTTATAATCAGCTGTATGTTCAGGTGAACATACACCGCCTACGTTACGTATCTATACGGCTTATACCACCCCAGGTCGGGTCCGTACGTCCCTGCTTGCTAATGACCCGAGACGTGTACCTGGGGTGTCACCAGCTTCAGCCAGTAACTAGAGCTGAGTGTGCTTATCCCTCTGCACTTCTCCTTCCCTTCCCACCTCTCATCCCAGGAGAGCAGGTGACTTGTGTCACAGCCACTGTGCACTTCAGGGTGATGATGATGCTGTGTGGTGTTCCTTTCTGCTGAGTCTGATCTGGTTGAGGGAAGTTGAGCGAGTGCCGGTTTAAATTTATTATTATGCATATTGTTTGTCACCTCTGTTGGTTCGGTTGATGCTTTGAAGTTAGTCTTGCATCAGTGTTGTGCCTTAGGCAAAATTGTTTACTGCTTCACTGTTCATGTTATTTCACTTGCTTTTATGTTCACTCCTATTTCATAGTTTTGCTCTGGCAATTTGGTTATAATTGTATGAAACTTTGCTTTTGGTTTTTTCCTGCAAATTTTCATAGAATCATAGAACCATAGAATGGTTTGGGTTGGAAGGGACCTTAAAGATCATCTAGTTCCAACGCCCTGCCATGGGCAGGGACACCTTCCACTAGACCAGGTTGCTCCAAGCCTCATCCCGCCTGGCCTTGGACACTTCCAGGGATGGGGGATCCACAACAACCTGTTCCAGTGCCTCACCCCCCTCTCTGTGAAGAATTTCTTCCTGACATCTAATCTAAACCTCCCTGTTTTCAATTTGTACCCGTTACCCCTTGTCCTATCCCTAGGACAAATTTTCCTTACATGAGCCATCCTTTGGCACACAGAAAGACACCTGAGTGAATAAAAGGTGTTGAACTGGCCTTGTCACCTCTCAGTTTCCTATTAACAAAAAGGTAATATTGTTAACCTTGTTTCTTAACATGTAAACAGGGTCAAAACCAGCTAGAAATTAGAGCCACATCCATTCAGAAGGGTGATCCTGATGTGGTTATGCATCTTCATCTGGGCGCATTATGTGAGTTCAGGATGTAACCACCTGGCTATCTGGGCAGGTTTGGGCTGCAGCAAGGTCCATACCGAGAGGTTTAAAGGATGATGGCATTGCTACAGCTTTCTGTTTCTTTACCATCAGGGAGCAGAAAACGTCTGCAATTGCACAGGTTATGTCGCTAATGAATTTTTTCTGTCTCCTTTCCTTTATTTCCATTTAGCTGGTCAAGAGGGAGGGTGCCTCAGGTTCCCCCAAGCACTCATACCCAGCTTTTTCCCTTTTCCTCCCAGATCCGAAGGCAGCGAGGGAGGCAGGGCAGCGTGCTGCCGGGACGGCTGGCACTGCTGTCCGAGTCTCGGCAGAAGGTTTCAGCTGCCACTTGTGTGTGTGACCCTGCGTGTAACTCTACAGGGTAACTCACCTAAGAGAATTTCTAAAATTGCCTTACATAACATGTGTCCTGCAGGGTATTAATTAAAGAAACAGAAAAGAAAATATCTCTCGTCCTTCCCTGTGAGGGCTCGTGCGTTAGTTGGGGTTGGCGTGCTGTCCTGGAGCATCTCCTCCTCTGCAGTGCAGGGGGGCTGGGGGGCGTAGGGCTGTCCTGGGCACAGCACCCATCACCCCTGGTGCAGGGTGCCCAGGCGAAGGCCCCGCTGTGCTGAAGCAAGCCTGGTGATACCTGTTCGTCTTTATGGCCTGATTCTGAAGGGTATTAAATGTATAAAATATGTATGTTCAAATGATGTATTTGAATCTTAAAGTCACTCCACTGTTAATGTGCTTTTAAGAGTTTTCCTGACGATGTGCTTAGGTAGCAACAAATTGGGCTTGTAGAAATGTGCAGGGATTTAGGAAATTTAGGATGCCAGGTGGACTCGAGCTTCCCGGCTGGGTTTTGCAGCAGGAGGAGGCTGGGCTGGAGCGGGGCTGCGGCACTTCCCTTACCAGTTAGTTTGCCCCCAGCTTGAGCTAACCTGGGGTCAGTCAGGTATAGAATATGGATATAGATGATCTGGCTTTGACAGAGGGGAGGGTGTTCCTGCTCGTGGCTGGGGCCGTCTGAGCAGGCTGGTGGGGAAGCCTCTGCCATTGCTGCCCGTTCTGCAGGGCTAGAGATAAGGTGACTCATCTCGCAAATATCTGTAGTCACATGCTGCAGAGGTTTTTAGGCAAATTTTGTTTAAGCGACTGTCGGATGACAACTATCAAAGCTCAGTTTTGTTCCTGTAAATCGCAGAGTATTCGTCATAGGTTAAGGGGATGAAAGCGGTCATGTGTAGCAAAGCCACACTGCTGGGCTCTTGTGTTCAGGAATGTGGAGGGAAATGAGTATCGTCTCTCATTTACTGTCATTACCAGGTCTCCCTTTATTTCCATGCGCTGTCTACCAGTCGTGGAACTAGCCAGGTCATGTCTAAAACGCAATATTTACCCTATGCCACCTCTTAGGAGCCTGTATCCTCAGTGACAGAACTGACTCAGTTGGTGCTGCTGCACTTTTAATGTTACCTTTTGTGTTCGTGTTTGTTCCAACAGAGTGGCCACTAGCACAGACGACTTGAACTTGTATCACCCGCAAACTGACAACGCTGGAGCCACCAGTTTGTCATTATCCCTACTAGTGTATCTGATTTAATTTTGCAACAGTGGATTAATTCTTAAAATTGCAGTGCTTTTTGCTCGTTAATGGTC
>NW_010247039.1:44274-84678 GCF_000690775.1 Eurypyga helias | reverse complement strand
GGGGGGGGAGGGTGCAGGGAGGAGGGAATGGAATTCATCAGTTTTGTAGTCGTTTTAATTCTTCTAGTTTTAAGTTGTTCTATAAATATGTCTTTATGGATGTAGTTTTACTAGCTTAAAAACATCTAATTGAAAACAGTTGCTTAAATCTCTTTGGATCAAGGAGGCAGTAATAAGCAAAGAGAGTATCTTATCCCTACAATCCAGAAACGCTTAGTGACTGGTATACTCGGAGCATGTGTAATCAGCTTCTTGTTTCATCTAAAAACCTTAGCTCTTTTGGTGTGATTTAGTACTTCACCAGCAGCATGCATTTTCTTGTCTCTAAGATTATCAAATAGTGAAAAATATGAAACAAAATGGCATGATACACATATGTTTTTTAAAATACTTAGTTCGTTTTAAGGCATCTTGCTGTGTGTATAACATGTTGTAAAATATCACCAGGCTTCCGAGAAAAAAAGCATTAGATATGCCTTCTTGTAAATTAACGTTTTGTTGCACGTTATGTAACGTTACTCTTGTGACAACGTTTGCGTCAGGCAGGACTGATCTCTGCTGTTTTGTAAGGTACCCAGCAGACGAACCCGCAGCTCTTAGATGAGATCAGCCTGTGAGTTTACCTATTGATGCTGCTTGAGATTCCAAAACCAATGAGCTCCAAGGGGTATAAACTTGGATATGCATACCTTTGCTTTCTGAAACAGCTAAATTCTGCGGGTTTGGGTTTGGAAAGGGAGTTGTTGCTGTGATTTGGCTTTGGTTCCTTGTCTGCTGTTTGTTTAATGTCAGAAATTTAAGTCCTTTCTAGCTTATGAGATGTAATGACTGTAGACCCCAAGCATGATAGTGAGATACTTCAATTATTTGAAATACTCCAGGTTTTGTTGGTAATACATTTAAACAAAAATCTTGATGACCACTCTGATTATTGGCCTTTTTTTAAAGGCTTCTACCTGCATCCCTCTGGCTTTAATGTGGTACCACTTTCCAAAGGGATCCTCAGAAAGTGCTCTACTAAACCTCGGAAGTCTGTAAATGATACACGGCTCATTTCCGAGCTGGGAAGCAAGGAAAAGCTGGTCTGTGCTGGGGGAGAAGGAACGCAAAGCCACAAATCTGTCTTCATGCAAGTGGGAAATAAAACAGGTTAACTTGCATGATCTTCAGTGATTGTTGCGTTGAACACCTGTGTTCATTCGCATGCCAAGGACTCTTCACAGTTATCACATCTCATTAGGAGTCATAATTAATGGAGGTGGTAGTTTCATAAATTGCAAGTATATATTTAACTGTGCCCTGGACTGCGTGCATTGTACTCATTATTGCTTAAACAGGCAAACTGTGACATGGACTTCCACGGGAAAGCTACATCGCTCTGAAAGTGTTGTCATTTTCCTTTTTTATTGATTTAATTTTTTTAATTTTTATTTTATTTATGACATATTTCTAGATGTCAGATAATTCCATACGACTTTATTAATCTGAAGTATGAACAAGTTGCGGTAGCATCACGTCTCGGGGCACGGGCAGTTTGGACAGGCTGCCTTCCCGCAATACGAGGCAGACGCTTGCGCAGCCGCCGCATCTTTTTCTTTGTTCAGGACTTAAAACGCAGTGAGAGTTCAACCCCTGAAATTCTTTTTCTGAGTCTTTTTGATAAGCAAGCAGCACTTCACACAAGCCCATTGTTAAAAATCACTTGCTGTTTGGTGGTTTAAGAAATGCGTAAGTGTATTCTGTCCATCTAAAAGCCATCTGTTACAAAAAATAATCAGACGTCCTTTTTTCTTGTACATTTGTGTCATTCTGTGAATCAGAAGCATTTTATGTGCTAAGGGCAATGTGCTTTGCTTTTGGAATTCCTGAGTTTCACTAAAACCCTGGGGCATAGTTGGTTCAGGAGACCTGAGGTGACCTGTAAATGGGAGCTGCTGTGTCCCTGTGCTGCTTAGCAAGATCATTTTAAAGTTAAATTGAAGTACAGTGTCCAGTTACAATATGATAATATTTTAATCCAAAGAGAAAAGCAATATTTTTATACTTGTTGACCTCCTGAAAGCACATTCAGATATGATTTATTTCTCATACCTTTCCTTTGAGAGGAAGATGGGCAGATTCCTCGTTTGTAAGTGACAAAACTGAGACAGAAAAAAAAAAATCAGGTGACTTTCGTGAACCCACAGAAAGTCCTTACGAAAGCAGGAGGAGAGCTGAAGAGTTCCAGTGCAGGCATGGGCAGGCACACAGCTTCGACTGCTGAGCTCTCTCTGCAGCAGGGAAGGTGTAGGAGACAGTAATCTCTTTTCTGTGGATCGTTTCGCTTATGACAAAATGCTGTTTCGTTTGTGAACCAGCCTTTCCATTCTTCCTGGACTGCAAATAAAGTCTTCGTTTTTCTCCTAAATCGCGGTGACCGACTGTCTGTAAACGTGCTGACAGTCTCAAACATCACGATGAGAACTCCGCTCACTGTACACGTGTGTTTTGTCCAGCAGAAGGACGTTAACGCTGGTTAAGAGCTGGGCTGCCGTCTTACCGGGGTTCCCTTCCTTGGTCTTCCCCAGCCTTCCTGTGGGATCTCTTCTTCCAGTTTCAAGCAGCTTCAAATTAATTAAGAATCTTTATGGATGTTGTCTTGAAGTTGGATCAATTTTTAAAGACCAGACTATTTAAATCTCTCCTGTAGAGGAAGTGTGAAGCTCTTTCCTCTTTGTTTCTCTGTGGATGCAGGAAGATGATGGCCCTACGCTGCCTCGCCTTGCGAAGTCGTGTCTGTTCAGAGCCGCACGTCCCTGGGGCCGCGTAACCCAACGCAGCTGGGGCTGCTGCCCGAAAAATCACCAGAAGTGCAAGGGCTTGATTTATTGCACCACTTCTGATGATGCTTTCGATTTTGTAATTGCAGAGGGAATGGCAAAAAAGTTTGATCCTTTGCACAAGTCAAGGCTCAGACTTAGAGTTCTGGATCAAGATGATGATGCCTCCAAAAGAAAATAAATTCTTCAGGGGAAGGTGTGCTTCTGGCATGCTGGGGAAACGCCCAGCACCAAGGTTTAGCTTAGCAGCCAGACCAGCCAACATCCATGATCTAACTTGTACAGAGGGGAGGGGGAGCAGATCCCCAAGGGTACGAGGGATGTGGATGGGTCCTCCACGCCAGAGTGGATCCTGCAGGATCTCCGTGTGGTCCCCACTGCTGACCGGGGCGTGTGCCGTCAGTGGCACATCCGTGGCTGGGGCCACAGATGCTGGGCCTGGCACTTACTCTGCTCCCCAGCAGTGAACCGACGGTTGCTGAAGGTGCAACCATTTCTCCTAGGCGCGGGAGACACAGGACTCTGGGGTTTGAGGCAAGTGATGCCCAGATTCCTCGCCACGCTCCGATATTTGTACACGTCACTCTGCTCCCGGGGCGTCCTGAGGGAGATGGGGGGATGGCGGTGCAAGGGCAAGACTTGGCTGTAGCAAACTGCGGGCTGTTGGAAGTTTTTCTGTTTTAAAGAATGCAGTTCACTGTTCGATCGTTACGAAGCGGCGTGATGGATCGGATGGCGTGCCAGGCAGGGCTGTCCCTGCCGAGGGCAGTTTGCGCATTGCTCTCCCTCGGCCGCTGGCTGCTGCCCCTGCTGCGCGGCAGCAGCGGCTCCGGAATACGGGAGGAGACGGAAAGGAACAGCAAAAGAGCTCTGCGAGTGACAGTGCTCTCCGCACTGCTGCTGTGCCTCTGTTTTGTCACCTCTTTGTACTTGTGGTGGGAGACAGGAGAGATGTGTTCCTCCGGGTGGGATGTTGAGCCGAGGCTGCTGCTTGCGTGTGCTGATGGGGCGAGATGCAAAACCAAGTTCTTCTATCAGCTGGGGATTTGGGGGAATTTGCTTCCATTTGACAGTGTTTCCAGATGGAAAGGAGCAGCTCTCTGTTCCTGTACAGGGTCATTTTTGTGTACCTTAAATGGGTTGGGGTTTGGGGAGGGGGTCTGCCGCTTTGTTTTCAGTAGCATGAAGACAAGTTATTTCACTGGACTGTCTGGAAGCTTTTTGTCATCCCGCAGTTCTGTTATAGGTGCACATCTTCTCAAGAAAGACAAATTCCATTGGAAGTGGTGTAAAATTAGTTGCATTTTCAGTTATTTTAATGATTCCTTCTTTTTCTCGCACAGTAGGTTAGAAACGCGTTAAAGCTGGTGGTAAAGTAATTTATGAAGGGCAGATGGAGTTCAAAAGGTTCAAATATGCAAGTTCAGTTCCAGCATCATTTGGATCTTCACACCTCAGTGTCCCAACAGAGAAACTGGATACTGAGTTTTTACAGGTTTTACTGTAAAAACTGAGCCCTCCAGAACTTTGAGTAACTAATGGATTTTGCAGAAATTATTTGACTATCCTCCATTAGCTGTTTTGCTTTTATGTCTTTGCTGGAAACCTAAATGGCTTTTACTGGCACTTTTTTTACTAGTTATGTGTTTGCAAGAGATGTCTTTTGTATTACAGTAGCCAGTAGGAAAAAAGGGATGTACTCAAAAATTGTAGGAGCATTTAATCATAGTATATCCTAACTAGAATTTAAACTGTGTGTTGACAAGAAAGTTTCCATCTGTAGCATACCAATCCCGAGCTGACTACATGCAGTTTTAATCTTCTGACTTTCAAATTCATTCTTTTTTGTGTGGCTTTGTTGGTGTTAAAATTTAATCCTCAGCGGTTACATTGTATTAGGTCTATATTTCTCTCCTTTCCTTGCGTGTCCTACTTTATTACTGGCAACGGATTTTGAAATATCCTGAAAAATCTGTGGTTTCTAATGTGGGGATGATTGATAAAATACCTTTCTACCAAATGGGTAGTTTAAGGAAGTTTCCTTTCATATTTGTTGAGCGGCTAGATACTTAACAAAATTAATTCCCTGTAATATGCTATTCCTATTAGAGGTGCATGTCTGATGGGCAACTCTCAAATTGAACCATCTTGCTGATTTAAAAGAATTTTTCATCTAATGTTCATCATATGTAACTCATGTTGGTTTTATCTATACTACATCATGAACGAGAATAAATTTTGTACATGAATATTAAGAGCAATGCGTGCCATTTTTTGTATTGCAAAATGGTACAGAGTAAGAAAAAAATAGATAAATCTATAGATTTTCAGGTACATGTGACAATTCTGGAAATTTTACACATGGAAAAGCTGGCTGGCACAACAGCAGAGGAATGATAAAACCACTTCCATTTTGGAAGAGAGGGAGTAGGATGGGTGTGTTTCTCCACATGTTGAACAAGCACTTAGGAGGAAGGTAGTGTTGAATGGTTCACCACACAAGGGTTTTATTTTGTGGTGGAAAATCTAATCTTTCTGAGACCATTTCTCTTGGGCGTAAGTCTGAAGTCTGCTTTATATTGGGAGATTGGCATAAAATCCACAGCACTTAAGAGGATAAAGGCCTTTGTCTCCAAAATGTACTCTTTGGTTTTTTTTCTTTTTTGGAACTATGAAGGCAGTGGAACACGAAATGGGTTTAGGTATATAATGTTGAGATCCAGCCACGTAATCCTTTCTCAAGTTAAAATATATTCTAGATCAATTTTATCGATTCATGTCTTTTTTTTCCATGTGTTTCAGAAGATTCACTAACCCTTCCACAATTAACTAGTGATTAGAGAATTAAAAAAAGATTAATTAGAAGGACCTACTCCAATGAGCTAGAGTTACATCTACTTCTGGTTCCTCTGTAGGGCAGCATTTGATTTCTGGGAGACTTTTTCTTTTTTTTTTTAATACCATTCTTCTTGCTGCCTTTCTCATTTACCTGGTCACTTTAACGGACCGCACAGCCTACTCATGCACTAGGAAAACGGGTAGCTCTTCAGCTTCAAGATATACTAAACAAGATTTTGAGGACTGTTGTACTTGCTAAATAATTTGCAATATTTGAAGCCCTTCTCTCCTTCCTTGAAATACTACAGGAAGATGCATAATAAATATAAGCAAAGCATGGGAACAAAACCGGGCAGGGTTAGGAAAGGAAGAACTGGGTGAGAGCAAAAGAGGTGATGGAGGGAGCTGCTGGGTGGGGGGGATATGACTCGGCGAGTGGATGTCTTCAGTTTTCAGTTCACAGGCAATGGGACAGAAGAAACAAAATCAAGAGGAGGAGGAGTTGAAAGGAGTGAAAAGACAAGAGACCTATTCAGTAAGTAAATTAGAAATTACATCAGATAAATAGATGAAAACAAGAGCAGATCCCTGACTAATGCAAGTTGTTTGGCACCACCGACTTCAAATCGGTTTACACTACTTCAGGATCTGGACAGACTGGCTGAGTTGAGACCAGACACTAATTTTTAATCTGGACTTCCTTGCTTTGTATTCTTAAATTTGACATTTTCTGACATCATAAATTACTATGCAACAAAAATAGAATTGGCATAGGCACTCACGAGGAGAGAAAAGTGGTAAAGAAGATCGGCTGTCTGTCTGGTGAGCAGTGATCTCTGATGTCAGAGGATCACAGCTGTTGGTTTCTCAGTTATAATGAACATTTATATGGTTACTTTTATCTTGAATGGGCTAGATAGTCTGGCTGATGAATATTGACGTGATTGAAGTGAGATTACATAGATTTAATCACTTGAGTTTCTGGCTCAGAATATGCAGTTGAATTTGCTTTGTTCTGTCTTAAGGTGGTAGATTTCTTGCAGCAATTACAATGGTTTAGGGGGATTGTATGTACTTGGAAATTATTTGAATACTTCAATGTCTATCAAATATAAGTACCCAAACTGCCGAGCGCAAGCAGCCACACTCTGCTTTCCAAGAGAACTGCGGCCACTGACACTTTAGAAATCAGTTTTGCTCCTCAAAAAAAACCCCAGGGTATTTCTTCTGTTTGTGTTAAGCTACAGGCAAAGCAGCACCTTCTGAATCACTGGGCAGCTTTGTGCCTGGCCCTCGTGCTTTACCAAGCAAAGTTCCTTACCAGCATAGGTAAAGAATTAAGAATTTTCCGTTCCTTAAATGACTCATTTTGATGGTCACTTTGTTGGCCAAACACTGATACACTTTCATTCCGACATAAAATTTAGAGCAAATGATGTGCAGCATATTGCTGTGGGACGCATTTTTTTGTTTGTGTAGCAACACGATGCTTTGGCCATCCCTCCTCCACTTCTGTTAAGGCACCTCCTGAAGTCAGACTTAAGCTGCTTTTAAAAGGAGCCAGCATCACTTGGATGTGGGTGAGGTGCTGCAATTTGGGAATTGCTCCCAGCTGGTGGAGAAATGATTTCCAAGCAAGCTGGGTGGCTCTTTAACCACTCTTCCCAGGAGAAGTAAGCTAAAATATATAGAAATTGTTGCTTTGACAAATAAGCTAATGAGCCACTCAAGTTGCTTTATGTATTGAATGTAGTTGCTTGACAGTTATGATTATTTTCTAATTATATTAAGTTATAAATTATTAACAAGTGTTTAATTTCAGTCCAAACAGATCCAACAAAAGGGATTTGTAGAGTTATGAATTGCAGCAAAATACAAAATTGTTGAGCTTTTAGTATATGCAAGCTTGGAGACCCTGGTTATTTCTCCCTTTTTCAACAGCCAGTCATGAAACTTTCTTGACCTTTTCACCTTTAAACTTTATTTGAACTTGGAAAGAAGACTTGTGAATTGTGGAGCAAAAAAAAAGAAAAGAAAAAGGGTGGGGGCTAGGGGGGAGAAGGTCTGATTATATGTTACGGTAACAGTAATACTAGCAAAATAATCCTCCTCTTGTGCATGAGTGTCTGCTACTGCAAGCTTCGGGGTAATAAGCTCACATGACATGCCTAGAGGCTAATGCTGGCCTATGCTTTTTTTTGGGTACATATTTAAACAAAGGCTGATTATCCAAACAAGAATTTGGACTGCATCAACTGGACCAGTTAAATTATAGTTAGTAAAACTTGGCGCCTTCGGAGCTTGGAATGTTACAATTACAGCTGGATCCTCATTTGTTAGGCAGCCTTACAAAATAATAAAAGTGGAGATTTTTATCTTTATAGGACATAGCTTAACTCTTTGAATACAGAGAACTAAGTGCCAAATATTACGGTTACTGCTTAGACGTACTATTTCAGGCCAATAAACGTGATCCAACAGTTGCATCCATGCTCACTGGGACGTAGGGCAAGGGGAGCTGCTTTGCCAGCACTTGGATGGAAGCTGTGGCACTTGCAGTGGACACTCATTATCCTCTGGGATTTCCCTGAGATAAGAAACAAGAACACAACAAGAAATTAGCTGTTTGATCTCTGTTGTCTTCCTGCCATCTTTTTTGACGGTATTGCTGTGTTTTATTTGGAATTTCTCTTCTTTTTGGATTTCCTGTTGCTATTAGAAAGGCTTGTGACCATGTGGGATCTAGATGATCCCTGGAGTTGGTCTGATTTTCACCTCTCAGATGAGCTGGAAAACTGTTTTCAGGACTGGCTTCAAATCATTAACAGTTTTTTCACTAAACCCCCTGAGGCCTACGAGATTCCCTCTCCCCACTGCCGTCCTTGTGGGGCTGGTCTGGGGTGGGTAGGTGGCAGGGGATGTTACCTTTCGTTTTAACAAACTGCTGTTGGCCATTCCAGGCCTGTTTTCCCTTCTTTCATCCTACAGAGAGGGATTGGCTTTGACTGACTTGCAAAGCCAGGCTTTGGCTTTCTGGTTGTGTAACATATAGCTCTGGTTGCCAATCAGAAAATGAAAGTTCTTTCCTTAAAATTAAACAGAAAGTCCTTATCATTAACCTGGAACAAATCAATGCCTTTGCATTAATTCACATGGACCAGGGCCAGTTTACAGCTCTCCTGGATCTGCCCAGTGATGGGGTTTTTGTGTGTATGGGTTTATCTCAGTTTCTTTTTTAAGAAAGTGTTTGTTGTTTGCATTTTCTGAAAACCTTATTGAGTAGTAATGATTGAAACTTAGCAATCAAGACTGTCTAGAGTGTTTGCAAGAGCCCACCATCTAGATAATGTTTACTAGACTATACCAGGAGTTTCTCTCTTGTCTTCTTTTCATAGTATAGAAGTTCGCATTCATTACTGTGTGAAAAAGTTCATTTCCTTTATTGTGACAGCTTTACCATGTTTCAGTGTACTTTTGTCTCCGTAGTGACAAGTAGTATGGATAATACGTAATTGCTGCAGTTGATACCGTGGGTGCTATGAGAGTCAGGAATAGGTATTTCTGAATGGAAAGCCATTGGTTTTCTTACGTTGAAACTGAGAAGTTAAAGATTTTTAATCAAGATAAACTTCCAGATTCATAAGGTGCAACTTAGTCTGGGAGAAATGATACCAACTGGAAATAAGAAAGACCTAAGGAAAAATTGTGAGTTAATGTTTACTCTTTTATGACTATTTTAATCGAATGACTTTACAACATGACCTTTTAAATTGTAGCTGTTTTAAAAAGGAGTATTTGTGTGCCGCGGGCCCGTGGAAAGCTGTGGTGGGTGCAGCGCCTCTATCAGCTCCGGCGCTCTGGTCAGCCTGCCTCCGGGCTGGGCTGGCTCCGCGCTCAGCACAGAGCCCAGCACGAGGGCGTTGTAGTCAGACGCTCCAAGTTTTCCATGGCTGTGGCTCAAGGGAGAGCCCCTCTCTCTCCCAGGACTGTGGGCAGCAGCCGTTTTCCATAAATCTCTTGACCCTTGTTAGGGACCGTTGAGCCTACAGGAGAAGGAACAGAAACCTGGATTCTGAGGGCAGACGTTTGGGCATTGGCTCCTTCGGAGGTTACCTGCCACGTGTGTGGGAGACAGTCAAGGGTTTCTTCTCCCGGCTGTGGGAAGGAGTCTGGTTCCTGCTCTCTCTTCCCTCGTCATCTGCTTTTTGCTTCGTTCTGGGCCATGCCATTGAGAAGTCGGGATGCCCTGATTAGTCTTTTGCATGACAGTATTTAATTTCAATCAACACTGTTTGGTTTCTGGCCAGAAGAAATCCTTTCTTTATCACATCTGCTGTCCTTGGTCTTTTTCTGTGTTGAACAGACTCACCTTTTGCTGTGGTGAGATGACAAACAGCCCTGGGCTGATTGAAGGGACCCAGGCTTACAACCCAGCTACAAATGTCTGTGGTACTGGGAATACCCATCCAGAAGACATCATTGGTAATAAAACAGAAAAGAGAGGGTAGCTGATGCACTAGGTATTGCAAATGAGACGATCACCTAGCTGTTGACAGAAGGAATCTAAAATTTTAGAACCTCTCTTCCGGCAGTCTGAATACAGTGTCAGCTGCCAAGAAGAAGTCAACAGCAATGATCCATGGATAAATGAGCAGCATGCTGTATCTGCAACAGACAGTTTCAGTCCAGCAGCCTTGCTTTTCAGACATTTTCTGGAGCACTAATTAAGAAACAGCCTTGCATCAGACTTTAGGTAGCCAATATTGCATTCAGAAATTATTCCTGGTCTTAATTTTTCTCATCTGTGGTCTTGTCTAATTCATCTTCTCTTTTTCCCTCCTCCTCTGTTTAGTAGATTTATTCCTGGATCAGCAAGGGAGTGAAGGAGAAGCAGCAGGGCAGGAGTTATTTGCCATTGCAGAGGTCTTTCTGAACTATGGTCCCCACCCTCTTTCTTTCTTGCATCGTGGATTTATTGTGAATTAATACTCACATTATTCTTAAAACAATTCAGATTACATCACAGAGACGGAAAAGAAGAAAGTTCATGGTATGAGTCAAAGTGAGAAAAGGTCTCAGTAAAATTTCATCAGACAGTTAGGGCTGTACTTGGGGGCAGGGGGGTGGGAAAAAAGAGGATTTCTGGTAGAGCATGAGTCGTATTCACCCTTAGGAAAAGGAGACACTGTCCCTTGTTCTAATCTGATGTACTGTACTGCTGCGGGAGACCACGAGACGATCTCCCTGCTGCGGACACTCTCAGGCTGCTTCCTGTAAAGAGTGTTTTAAATCAATCATGGCAGGCAAAAGATAAAACCTTTCACAAGGTTTTCTTGTAAGCAAAAAGAAAGAATAGATTTTGGACTATTTTGTCACTGAGGCTGTTGCTACTGAAGCCACTCTTGATGCTCCAGCTGCATTATAACAAGCAGAATTATTTTCAATTTATTTAATTTTAATTACTATTACGTATTATAAAATGGTTTGCTTGAGTGTACAAGAACCACTTTAAACACATGTTTTTATCTGTCGTTTAGTTTCTCAGGAATAGCTGATGAACACACAAAAATAGCTGTGGCCTTCTGAGGCTAACAGGGATGCAAATAGTTTGGGTTTTGTTTAAATCAGATTTCTCATTACAGTCATAGTCTTGGGTGAATGGAACAGCAGCCAAGTCTGTTGGTTCTTGTGGGTTGATTGTTGTTTTAAGCTTAATTAAAGTAGCTTTTTCTCGAAAAGAAGGGGGAAAACTCAGTTTAAATGTAGGTATCTGATAACTCTGTAATACGTCTTTTTCTCTCATGAGTTGTGTTTGGAAGGGAGGGTTACAGAGATGGCGATAGCTGAAAATAATAAGGAAATACTATTTATGCCACAAGTTAAGAATTCCCATCACTGACAAATCTTAATTTACTTCTTCATCTGATTTCTGATGGGAAAAATCTAATTGCTTTTGTACTGGAAATAAAGTTGATTGAACTCAGAGTTTTTCCAGCAGCTCAGAAGGTTGTTTCCCAAGCAGTGCGCTTTTACAAACTGCAGTGTTTTTTAATATATCTGCTTCTTTCAGTAGATAAATGTTCAACATGAATAAACATAGGGAAAAATAGCCTCTTAATACTAATTTGTATTAGATGTATTGATAGGTAGAACATTATTTGACTTCCAGAATTTCACATGAAATCTTTTATTGTAGACATGATGGCAGCAACACACGAGAGATGGAACTCTGATACAGAGATGAGCTAAATGTAATTTCTGTGGAGGCTTTTTTTTGTTTCATCCCTTTGTAATTTCTTTCTAGAAGAGAACACTTGAGGACTTTTGCTGCCTATAGGAACTGTTCAATCAGTATTAACGTGCAACTTGTCAGGAGCACATTCTTAGAAATACTTAGTCTAAAGGTCCCTAGTCTTTGAATAGAAAATGTCAGCCATGAAAAATAGGAATTTATTTGTGGTTTTTAATTTTCTAAAGAATTATAGAATTTCTGTTTGGTTTGGGAAGCTAAAAATAGAAAATAAAATGTTCTTTGCCGTTTTACTTCATAGAATCGTATCATTTACTCACATTTATTCCTTGTAGTAATTTCAGTTGACCTGACTAGTACCTGTTGGTGAGAGGAGAGCAGAGTGAAAGGCCAGCAGCTTCATCATTCACCACAGTTTGCCCTGACAAACCTGTTTAAGATGATCAGTGAAAACAAGGTTTTCTAGTGCGATGTCCAACTCTTTCTGGTTTTGGCAAATTCAGAGCTATTTGGAGATTTGCACTGCTGGAGGAAAGTTTTGCTTCTTGTAGCAATCCCAAGTGGAAAGGTTCAAAGCAAGGGTGGTGTTCTTTAACTGTAATCAAACTTTTCAAACCTCACAGGTTTATACCAAAAGCAGCATTTGAACGCTTAGGTAAGTGTTGCTTTTACCAGGGCCTTTTCACAGAAGTTGTTTTCCCATCACTTGGGCAAATTCCTTTCAGTTATTTCAACCAGCGTGAATAGATCCGCCCTCAGAGATGATTGCCGTGAGTAATGGTGCTGGATTTTGTCGACGTCAGCACTAAGAAATAGCACGTTGCTGAAAATGAGTCAAAACTACACAAATGGCTAAGGTTGGGTTTGCTTTACACGTGGCGGAATTACTTAATTGGTGGAATTACTTAACTCAAGAAACCAGTTGTTTTTGTAATTATGGTAACATTTTTGTCTGCCAAGTTACTTTCAATGTAGCAGGTTTAAACTGATCCAATTAGTAATGAAATTGGTGTAATTAACCTAGCCATTAATTAAATGTGTGCACGCACACTGGCTTTCAGTCAGTGTTTTGGGGTAGGGTTTTTTTTGCATTGTCCTGTTACAGAAAGCACGTATCTGTCCATATCATCTTTATTTAAAACATTTGTGGTGCCGGGTAGTGGGGGTGTGATCTTGAATAACTGCTGATTCTTGGGGACTTGGACTTCTTGTGGGTCTGCACCCCATTGCCTGGGAACCCGGTGTTGAGTTGTGCTCGGGAGAGATGAACCTCCGACAAGGGATGATGCCATCACGGTGCCAAAAGATTAACTGGCGCATGGAACGAATCAACTGTTTGTTATAACGGGAACCATGATAAACACTCGACAGGGCTCCCCGTGATGCGGCTTGTTTAGTGCTCAGAGAACAGCTTAGCAGCAATAACCCTCCATGACTGGTATCACTGCAAAACTGGAATCACAGCTGCCTCAGAGAAGGCCCAGAAGAAATCCTCCAGCATGAGGAAGGCTCTCCCTCCAGTTTGCAGAGATGCTGGTTAAACTCATGTGTGCAGCATTACGGAAAATTTTACTTAGCGGTTGCCTTCCCTGTAGTTGATTAATACAAGATTTCAGTGCTCCCAGTCCATTAATCTTCACAAGCACATCTGCATACTGAAAAATATTTTTAAAAACAACATAAAAAAAAATTACAAGTGCTGATAATTTTGATGATAAAAAGGACTAAAAGAACAACGATAAACTGTAGTTCGCTTGCATTATGCGAATCCAAATCTGACATGAGAGAGCGGCTTTGCCATTTAAAATATTTTAATTGCATATGAGGAAAACTTTGAAAAGTGGTTGTTCTCCAAGCACTGAACGCAGTTCCCACCGCAAAATATCCTGGCCTGCATCGTATCAAGTAATAATAACTTGCAAGTCAAAAAGGCGTTAGGGACATCACAGGAGGAGTTAGAGTTAATGCTGGGGGGATGAGAAAGTTAATTATCATGAAAAAAACCAAACAGTGAGGGTGTGTAAGAACCAAACACTAGGAAAGCAGGCTTTGGCATATTAAGGAGTGCATGTCTGAAACTGAATAGCTCGAGCCATTCTTTCCTAGCACATTTGTTGATACAAATACAATGTCAGGCATCTGGACATCACTGTTATTTCCTGAAACGGAGTATTTTTAAGGGTTTCCTTCGTCTTTTGAAACTGCAGCTTAACGAACAACAAAACCCATGGTTAGTTTTATGACCCTGGATTTCTGTTTATTTTATCAAGTACTTTCCTTGTAAGAAGATACCCAGAAAGCATGCCAGGTAACTTTGTGGTCCCGTTCCCATTTATCCCAGAAGTACTAAAAGACCTCATTGTACAAGCAGCGTCTGCTTCAAGGGAAGGCTATTCAGCACGACAACAACCTCGTAGACTTTGCCCCCTACTTCCAGTGGGGAATTGCATCGTAAGGAAATTTGGGGCTTACAGTTCAGGCAGGATCTTACCACGAATCCACCTTCTCTGGGTGGTTGAGGTGCTGCCAGGCGGCTTCTGCCAGCTCCCGCAGCTGGGGCGGGGGGCAGCCGTAACATCTCCAACAACTGCTGCAAGGTTCAGCTCTGCTCTGAGTTCCTGAGTCCCTCCCTGAGCCAAGCGTTTCCAGCCGCAACAGCATCGAGGCACCGAGAGCAAAATGAGCAGGAAAGAGCCAAATATCTGGGAAATTCACTTTAACCCCTATTTATATCAGATTTTTACCAAAAGTAGTTGGATTCTAAGTTCATTTAAAGAACTAATTTTCTGGATCCGAGTGTTTTTATAGTGAGGGGATGTTGTAACGAAGTTGTTTATAATGGAGTTTATCTCAGACTGAAACCCTTTGCCAGCCTAGTATCAGGAATGGTCTGAAAAAGCCTTGCAGTGGTGGTAGCTTAAGGAAGGGGAACCAGGGTGGGGGAGAAAACCTAATAAAAATAGCTGAGATCATTCAACAGTTATCAAGAAACAGATACTGCAGTTTTATAACAGAGAGCACTAAAAGTATATGCACTCTTAAAAGGCAATTAAAATGTATACTCCAAAACTATAAAACATTTTCTTTTCATCTGGAACATTGAGGGCAGATTACAACACATTAATAACGTTTTGTTTAGAGTTCAGTTTCTGATGGCTTCCAAATGCAGTCTGTGTAGATTAACCAGAAGGAGTCCAGTTCTCTTTGGAGAGAGCTTGTAAAGGAAAGCAATGTGGTAAGATTGTTATGAAAAGCTAGTGTATTTAGGAAATAGCACTTAGCAGGGTCTCTCTGAATGGCTGCCAGGTCAGGAAGCTGAAGTGCAAGGCTTGGCCCTCGTTCAGGCCCCCCAGTCCCGGCTCCTTGACCACACAGTACGTCAGGAGCATGTCACGTCGAGCCAGGAGCTCCACCACGCCTCCGCCGCTTGGCACAGGCATTTTCACATAACCCAGGGCTCCGGAGGGGAGGGAGGCACGCTGGGGCCAAGGGAACAGGCTGCTTTTTAAAATAGAAGTGGATAAATAAAAAAAAGCATGGGAATCGAGCGGTCGCTCGGTCCTGTTGCCGTGGTTAGCAGCGTCGGCTCCGTAGGGCAAGGGTGGCGGTTGAGCTGGGGAGAGCTCGCTGCTGGCGGAGGGAGGGGAGATCGCACCCTCCTCTGGGGAAGCTCGTCCTCTTGCCTTCCTGCGTGCCTTGCGCGAGCTGTACCTCTCGTCAAGGAACTGCGGAGCGCGAGGATTGTCCCCACAAGATCCGCATGGGATGCGCAGAGAACCATCATGCGAGGGGAAGCGCGGGCAGCGCGGGGGCACGGCGGGGCTGTGAGACTGCAGGTCACACCAGGCGGGCAATGTCTCCTCCAGGTCCCGGGCTGCTGCCAGGCCGGTCAGCTCGCTTCTCCAGGCGGCGTTTTGTGGTCCATCCCACCTTCTCTCTAACAGGCTTTCAGGTGGCAGGAGGCGGGAGTGGAGCACGGGCCCGTGGGAGAGGTGTCCACCAGGCCTCGTGCTTGCGCAGGCCGAGGGAAGCCATTGGGATGCCTTGGGCTGAGGAGGGGATGCGTGGGGGAGGTGGCCTGGCATCCCAGCTCTGCTCCTGCCCTCCAAGTGGCATTAGCTTATCCACAGAAAGCATTTCTTTTCAACATAACCATACCAGTTCTCAGTCTCATCCCTAAGTATTTCCTCACATGATAATCTCGCTGCGTTTTTTAATGGCAATAATGAGGAGAAACAGCATGTTTAATTAATCCTAGTAATGTGTACCAAGTTTCTGTAAATCCTACCAATTTAGGAACTTACTGTGTGGGCTCCAGTAAGCCCAGCAATACTATTTACGTTACCCCCATGAATCAGTACGGCACTTTGGTACAGGTTTAGTTCAGTTCGTAATGCCGTAACTGCTGGGATGTTTTTCACTTTGGCCTGGCGACTCTCATTGCTGGATCGTGTTAGGGAAAGGTCAAATTAAATGCACAGCTAGCACACCGTGTAGTTCTTCAGTGTCTGTTACCCATATTTCCTCCTTTCTACCTTGGAGCCAGCTCTGTGGAAAACCACTAGGTGTTAGGTAGAATATTGTGGCAGAGAAGCTTTTATTTATCTGAAAAGCTACAGCAGTCTATTTTGTGTTAAATGCAGAGGCAAAATGATGGCTCTCCAGTCGCTCCTTCAGGACAGAGTTGTGCTTTGGCCATGCTTTATTTGAGTGTATGAGTAAATGCTGATCATTTGTATAGGCTGTAATCATGGCTATCAAACTGCTCTCTTGCTTTTAGAAATGGATCCCCTGGTTAGAAAAATCTGCTTTTCACAGCCACTAAGTTGGCTTCAAAAATATTATTGCAGCAATATGAGGGGGGATAAAATGCATGGTTACATTTAACACTTGGTACACTAATAACTCCTGCCTTTCTTGGAAAAAGCATTGTGTATTAGTAACATGTTGTACATTAGCAACTCGGACTGTGATGGGAAAAATCTAATAAATTGTCATTACTCAGAACTGAGTAATTATACACAAAATTAAATGTGTGCATGTGTGTATGTGAGAGAGGGACTTTAACTTGTTACTGGTTTCAGACAGTGACTCATTAAGCCATCCTAATGCCTCGGATATGCAGCAGAAGACTCTAAATGTTAACACTTACATTCTCATCTCCATATATGAGGATTTGAACACATAATTCCCTGAGATGAGACTATACCTCTTGATTTTTATTACTAAATCTATGCTAAACTGGCAGATGTTAGGGAATAGCTTTTAGCATTTTTCATTTAGATTCTGATTAAAAGATAAGTTTGGGTTTTTTTCTTAAAACCAGCAAAACTAATTATTCATGGGCGCAAAAATCATCATCCCTGACTAGCAGACATCTCAATTTAGGGTCAGCAGCAGATAATGTGAGGTCTGTAACAACTGTTGGATCGTTCAGAATGCTTCTGAGTCCCAGAATGGTGTTTCTGGTTTTCATTATCCGGAGGAATACAGGAGAGGAGAAAGTTCAGGGAGCCGCTCTTGCCTTTGCTCCCACAGTGGACGTGCACACATCATAAGTGCCGCGTCAGTGACTGGTGGGACGTGGGTTTGCTCAAAGCTGCTTCTGACTTGTTGGGCTTCAGCTATCGAGTGATCATTCACAGGGACTGAAAAGCTGAGAAATGAGAATGAAGGGAAAAACATTTTTTAAGCTATTCCAGGGTGACTGAATTCCTTTAGCTGGCCATGTACTTGAAGACCCATTACTGGAATAACACTTTTCCCATATTTATTATTCATATCCTGTCCAGTTATTGGTTTTTTGTCACCACACCTTCATTACGGTCAGGAAAGTTCTTCTCTGCTGGCAGGATGAAAACAGGTTCAGTTTCTCGGCTGCATTCCTGTTTTGCTTCCTGATGTTGTGCAACACCTGAAATTGCGATCCTTCGGGCAGTTAGTAGCGATGTGGAACTGGCCTTGTGTCACTCTGCATTGTCTAAAATCTGCGACTTGAAGAAAAAAATATATCTGGTTTCATAAGCTAAGAGATCATAATCCAATTATTTTATTTTTAATTTCTCTTTCCTGAGCTCTTTAACAGATGCTGCTTTTTGGCCCTTTGACAGGAGCCTTTTAGCCGTCCTTATGAAAATCACAGATTGCAGCCTTCCGTGTGGGTATTTCTTGAGTTATGTCGTTAACCTGAGAAGGCAGAAAGAAGGCGTTATTACACTGCTACAAGCTGCCAGCTCCTCGCAAATATTTTAAAGGTGTGCGTGCGTGTGTTGCTCTTGTGTAATATCAGTTCCCTGTGATTTTGTAAACAGAACCCTGTGAACCCTGAGTATCCAAACTGTGGTGTAAAGGCAAAACTAAAATTACTCATTTAAGGTCATCTGTTTTTACTGAAACACCAAAGGTCTAGGAGAAGGAGTGAGCAAGCATCGTATTTCTCAAATACAAAATTTTACAGTGGGAACGTGTTATAAAACATTCTGCCAGTGTTGTTTCCCTTGGGATTTAGAGTGAGAGACATGAAGGCTGACAACTCTCTTCCTGTTGTAGGTCAGAGCTTCAAGGAACTCTGTAATCTTCCCACCAGCTTTACTCTCTCCTGGAACTCACGGTTAAAATTAGATGCTGGCTGAACTTTAGCAGTTCAATTTGAAGGCTTTCAGAGGCAAAGTAAAACAACTGCAGAGGAGAGCTTTCTCACAGTGCCATTTTGAGAAGCCACTTTGTACAGAGTAACATGGTTTCGCTAACCAATGGGACTCTTGCATAGATGTTACCATAAATCATGATTAACAGAAGAGGCAACCGGGCATCATGGAAATCATCTCTATGTGTGCTTTGTCTGGCAATGAGGTATCTTTCTTTAGGATATTACATTACCTTTTGATTTGATCTTTTTTTCTAACAATTTCACCTCTTGCCCCAACGTTTGTCAGTGACAGAAGTATGCAAGCAGTTTGCTGCTCCAGCAGAATGCAAAAGATCAGACAAACACGGAGAAAAGAAAGGGTGACAAGGCCTTACAGTACGTGATGTGAATTATGAACTGCCGATCCAAGAATTAGGCTGGAGTTCCAGCAACACGGGAAAGCCTCAGCGTACAGTACAGAAGGCTGAGGTGTTCTGCTTAGTCTCTGCTGCAGGATGCTGTACCCTTCCCACTTGTAACCCAGCCTGGCTTGATTACCCCTTTTATTCGGGACTCAAAACAGCTTGTAAATTTTTTATCATTCCTTCCCAGATTGCGTGGAGTGTGTCGTAGCCTTTGCTTTCCTTTGTCCACATCTGTTTTCCAAACTCATTACTTTCATGTTGTTAGGTTCATTTAAAAAGTTGTGTTTATTTCCATCCCACGAGTTTATTTTTTATCTTTTGAAATAATGCAATGATTCCATCAAACAATGATTTATTTGAGAAAAATCACCGCCTACCAGTTCTTCCTGCATGTTAATTGTATTAATACACTGGCTTTGTCAGCAGCCTGGTGTCACCATCAGCACCGAGGGCTGTTCAGGGGTGCTGTGCTGGGAATAATATTTGTACTTTCAACTACTTGTAATAATAATACAAATACTTACTGTAATTTAGCAGGAAGCTCTCCTGAGAAGAGCTTTTTGTCTCACTGCTTGTTTGCACAGTACCTAGCACAACATTGGTCTAATCCTGATTGAGGCTGACAGCTTTTCCTTACTACAAATATTAACCTGAGCCCATGGCCAGTCTAGCAACTCTCTGAGGACACCGCCATTCCTGAAACGTGAGTGACTGTCGCTTGCGAGACTGATCATCCTTCCTATCTCGCTGTTACCTTATGGTTTTGGCATCTGTGTGTTGGTTTTGCCACCTGTAGTTTCTAATTTCATAGTGGGGTGTTTGGGGGCTGCCTGCTTTTGTTCTGTATTGATAAAATGTCTAAAACATTTGCTTGGGCTGGAAGCTTCACGCGACTCTGCTATGGGAATGGTAAGTAGGGATCACAAATCCATACAGTGACGCAAGGTGGGGTTAGCAGAGTTCCCATGTATTTAATCCAGCTTGGAATTTAAGATAAGGATACAAAAACATGCCATATGCTGTTTATCATTAATTTCTCCTTTTTGTCATCACAACTGTAGGCACTCCTTAGATATGAGAAAATTATTTATATGCAGTTAATCACCTTCAGAAATGGAAATCCCACTTAGTGCAAAATCTACGGAAGAGCTGCCCATTGTCTTCCTGGTCAAGATGGGAGGGACAAAGTCGGGGAGGAAACAATCTAACCTGGAGGAGCAGCTTTGCTGCCAGCCTTGGTCCTGACTCCTAGCTTTAGGACACCCAGACAGATCTCTGTCGACCAAATTCCTTTAGAGTTAGGGAATAGTTCTTTCCACCAGTGGTGAATTTGAGTTCTGTGGATCAGTGCGTAAGTCACTGGAGATTTGTGGCTGTTTGTGTGTAAAACGTACATCCCAAAGGCATTCTGAAGGTGTTCGCAGAAGACTTCTGACTTTGTTCTCCACAGAATCATAAAATCACAGAATGGTTTGGGTTGGAAGGGACCTTAAAGCCCATCTAGTTCCAACCCCCCTGCCATGGGCAGGGACACCTTCCACTAGACCAGGTTGCTCCAAGCCTCATCCAGCCTGGCCTTGGACACTTCCAGGGATGGGGCATCCACAGCTTCTCTGGGCAACCTGTTCCAGTGCCTTCCCACTCTCTCCGGGAAGAACTTCATGTTCATTGTCATGAGATGACGATGAACAACATAGAGGTTGGTTAGACTAGTACAAAGTGGTATAAAATTGTATTTTATCAAAACTCGTGGTCTTCTCCTTATTTTCCTCAGGTGCATTTTTTATATTCACAATGAAGACACGACACATTTTGGCTTATAAATGTTTGCTCTCCATTAGTATGCAGTAACCTATATTTGAAGTGCAGGAGAAGCCTTTGGCAACTGTAAGCAATTGCTGTTTGTTAATGCCAAAGCTGTAAAAAATGAAAATGGGAAGTCACTGCATAGGCTCTGAGTGTTAGTGTTGTTTACATTCCTAATTTGATGCACGTATTAACCACAATTAACATGCTAGCTAGATTTCAAGCATATGTTTCTTCCATCACAGAATGTTTTTTTTTTCTCTTACGCTTTAGTCCAGATTATTCTTAGCTGGAAAACCTTTTAACAAATTTAGACAGTGGGAAAGAATTGTGGTTTGCATTATCTTAGGGAATACATTTATTGGAACTGGGCGGGGGTGTTCTTTGCTGGGTACTGGTGTGTTAGTGCTTCCTGAACTTATATAAATCTTCGAGCACACGTTCAGCTCAGGTTGGGGGTGAATTTCCTTCTACGTGAAGCATTTGCCTTTTTTCTCTCTCTGGCACTCCCAGATGGAGATGGTGTTCTTGGTTGCAACTGGAATAATAATAATAGTTCCCTGTGAGTCACATCCACTGCTTCAATCCTGGGCTTTCCCTGTTGCCAATAATCCCTCATTTCTCACCCCACCCCCCTTGGTCTGAACTCCCTCATCCCCCCAGTTTCTTACGTAGCCCTGTGGGCTATGGAAGGATTAATTGTACCAATAAACACAACTTTATTTTATAGTTTTATAGCATGATTAGCTATCAAATACTCTACTAAAATAACATTTGCTAGTCTGTTTCAAGACAAAGTTTTGTTAGGCACAGTGGGCTTTTAATTCCCAGAAGAGTTCAGCTAACTAAATATAATATTAGTTAACATATTTTACTGATGTTAAGAAAATACTTTTGCACTACGAAAGCGATCCTTAGTCATCATACTCACTTTGCAGTAATGGCTGTTTTCCTTTGTATGTAGTTTGTAAACTCGTAGGGGAATTTGGCTGATTGATTCTATTCCTCCTGTTTTTTTAATGGTGATAGATATCTTTTATTGGAAATTTTAGTTAGTGTTACAGACAGAGCTTGATTCTGTCATCATGTTATTAATGAAGATGTTGTAGGAAATAGTTGTTTACATAGGCTTTTCAGAGATAGCATTTAGAAACAGCAATTTGTCCCTCTTCTGCCATTTTTCCGCTGGTCTAATTCCACTGCCTTGGTGGGGCTCTTCTAGATTTAATTCTGATACAGTTGCCTCACTCCATGCCAAATACGAGGACTTTTGTAAAATAACCAGGAATTTTATCGTTTGTGCAGTCGTGGCAGGCTGTGATTTTTTAAGAAGTTGAACTGAGATGTCAGCTCAGACAGACCCTCAGGTTTTTGGGACAATATATTCCAACACTGGGGAAATAATTCTGATTGCCAAGTTGTGTTGGACTACAGAATAATCAGCCAGTTGAGGTTGAGTGGTAGCAACCTCACCGTGTACGACATCTACGGTGAGACAAGTGTAGAGAGCAGTGCCACATTCGGGGAGGGGAGAGGTGAGGGGGTCTAACAGGGCTTTTCAGCTTCTGAATCCAGTTAGAGTTTACTCAGAAAACCATATGAGGAAGGCTGAACAAAAACCAAGTAAAACATTATCAAGCAATATTCCCGTGGAATATCAGCTGGACCTCAGGAGCGTGCCTTACCTCCGGTGAAGTGTTTGTTGTCTGTTAGGAGCAGGTCGGTCTCCCTGGGACGTTTTGCCTCTGATCTCAAGGGCTGGTCACTGCTGAGTGTGGCTGTAAGATTCTTGCGTGCTAAGGGCTCTGAGACTGTAACTATCCAAGATCTTTTAAGTGACCAGATTGTTATAAAAAACATGACTCAGTGGCGCCTTTCCTTCTGTCCTCATAGTGTTGACCGCCCTTTATGCTATGTTAGAAACTCGTATGTTTTGATCTAGTATAATCCAAATGTATTTAGTCTGTATTTTATTCCACTTTGTAAACACGTTTTTTCCATAGCTGCAAACATCTCCACCATTATTTGTTTCAATTTGTAAATTGAACAAAAGGCTTTAATAAACAATGTCCTCAGGCAGCCTCTTCTCTTCTTCTCATGAAGAAACTTGATTTCTAAACCCAGCAGCCTGTAAACTCTTTAGAAATTCAAAGGAGAGCCTTCCACCATTTTGTGCAGTTTGGCCATTTAGAAGTTCAAAGCACTTCTTGCCAGGAATAAACGATGTAGTTGAATTTGTAAATAAAGTTTGGAATTACAAGTTGGTATTTCGGAGCCTGCTGCTGGTGGCATTGGTCTCATCCAAAACGTGGCACTGCTTGTGACAGGAGCAACTTGCTGGAGGAGACTATACGGCGCTTGATTGCTTCATCCAATATTCAGAAGATACACTCTGTAGCTAACCATAATGTTGGATTTTATACTTTGGATTTCTGCTTATAATTGCTAAGTTGTAATTAGGCAAGTATAAGCTCCATCAAGCAGCTTCTGGCTATGGATACTGTAAACACACAAGCTTAGACGTTGCCGTGGAGTGGGATTGCAGCGATGGCCAGGAGACTTATGACTGCAAAACTTTGCTGAAAACTAAAATGTTTGTAAGTCCCCAAAGTCCACAGCTGTTGCACTGCATTTTAGCAGTATTTGAGATAGTCTTTAGCTTCCCTAGATCCTAAGGAATTTGAGCTGAAGAATTCCTCATTCGAAGAACAATGAATGTTGTTTAAATCAGTTGTATGTAAGTGTATTAGATACTTACTCATGTGTGTTGATAACACATACACACGCCCATTCATAGGAAGGAATTAGATCTGCCAAACACTGAAGTGGTTACAAAAGAAACCAAATCTTCTGCTGATTCAATCCATCTTGTATCCAGGAGGGATAGTACTAAGGAATTTGAGCTATCAAATGGCTATACAGTTGAATAGTGATATAAGGTCTTATTCCTGTTTCATGCAACTTGCCTCCCTAAAGGCTGGATACTCACTAAAAGACGGGCAGTATCTTCTAGTTTTACAGCCTCTTTTCTTGCATCATTTTTTAGTTCTCTACTGACTGTAACTAGACAGAGAAATACAACATAAATTGTAAGTAATCTTTCTACGTAAGCTGTTGCTGTTAATTGAAAGAGAAATATTAAATGACAGTTATTTCAAATAAACTTCTAAAAAGGGACTGTCGTCAGGCTGTGTGGTGTTAGGAGTACTGCCATCCAAGGGTGCAGAGGGGAAAAACAAACAAATTTTAAAAGGGTTCAGAGTCATTTTGCAATGATACTCTGGTTGAGACTTTAAAAGGAAGACATCGGAACATCAGCAACATTACAAATAGATCTGAATCTAAAGCAGTTTGGTGTTATACCTCGTTTTTAATTGGGGACCCACAGTGGAGAAGAAATCCCTTTATTTCCGAACAACTGCAGAAACAACTTGCTCTGACTTGCACGGTTGATCCTCATGCATGTGGTTTTGCTGGGAGTAGGGCATTGAGAGTTAACTCTAGTTAAAAGCTAGAGATTTCTCATGATGATGAAAAATGGAGGTTGTATCTCGGGGAAAGTCACATACTATAAAAAGCCAGCATAAATGGATTAGAATTTCGTTGTGGTGCATAGGAATAACTTGCTGTTAGGAGTGATAGTGCTCCAAGTAGTTCACCTCTTTATTCCCTATTCCACAAAAATATGACTCTATTCTATTCTAGTTTGGTTTTTTTCCTTTGCATATTTAAGAGTAAGAGTTTTTTCCTTTGCATATTTAAGAGTAAGATAATTACTACTAAGAGTAAGAGTAAGAGAATTATTACTTCTTTGATATTCAGTTATTAGCAGCCCGACTTTTCCCGTATCAGGCCTGTTGTTTGCTACTGTAGCTCCCATGCAGTTTTGCTCAAGGGGACTGTTTTTCACTGTGATGGATCATCTTTTTATCTGCTAACGCCGCTTGCCATTCGGGGCTCTGGTTAGGAGCAGAACAGCTCACCTCAGGACAGCTGCAGAGATTTCCTCCTCCCCTGCTTTCTTTCCTTCCTCTTGCCTGAAAATTCCCTCCCAGCACGTAGCACCACAATTGCTCTACAACTGCCAATGTTCCTCTTCTGGCATATTAAGGACACAGGACTCTGAGTGAGTGGTTCATCAGTGGAGAAGCATGTCAAGAAATATCCATGATGGGTACGTGCTGTTCATTACATACCAACATTTGTCCGTCCGAGGTCCAGAGTGAACCCAGATGGATGGCCAGTGCACCCACTCGCACCGAGGAAAAGAGAAGGTGATCTGCTGTTGTCAGGGTGTCTCCTTGTTGTCTTCCTCTCTAGACAACAGCGATCCCAGCAGTGATCCTTCTCTCATGTGGTGTTGAGGTTTTAGTTTGCCTTCTAGCACTAAGAAACGTTTGGCCTAGCAGTCATGATTTTCGAGCAGAAATGGAGAGAGGCAGAGAGTCGATAAGGGGGTGGTTTGAACCTTTCTCTCTTTTGATCACTGTTAGCTTCAGCAAGTTCGCTTTCAGCATGCTTTTAGGTATTTCCTGACTGGCACCACAGTGCCGTCGGTTGTCACTGCTCTTGGTAAATCATGGCTCAGGTAAAGAAGCACAGACGCAATGGGAAGGATTCTCCACGGCTGTTAAACTTGGTGCATGAAACATTTTTCTGCTTGCCAGCAGTAGTTTATTGTGTCCTTTCCAAATCACTCCTTGAGATTTCAAAATTCATTTTCAGCAGACGGGGATTGGAGTTCTGCTGACAGATCACCAGCTGGTTTTCAAAACCCTAACCCTTTATTGCAATGAAGTTTTACATCTCTCTCCCCAGTACCTGTTGCAGACACACACTGAGCTTCAGCCTGTTTATGTCTGCCCAACCAATCCTTGGCTTTTCTGTGAACAGGAGAGGTGGTTTGGTTTTGTTCTCTTGCATTTGTTTGGGGCAGGGGGGCGTTAGATTTTTCATCAGCCTTTGCTTGGAGGGGAAACAGGTAATATGTAGTCTCCACGTGTGTGGTTCCCTAGTAGGTGATGCTGTCTTTCTCACAAGTCTTTTGCTCATTTTCTGCAAAATATGGCGTGTGAGATTTCTGGTTTGGTTTTGGCCAGATTCTTCTCCCATTGACTTCATTGTTACTGCTAATAAAGCCATGGGAAATGTTTTGATGGATAGGAGATTGCAGTGACTTGAGGTTTAAGCTTTGATACTATATTGGTTGCTGCATATAATCTTTGGTAAACCAGAGATAAAAAGCATGGCTTGTTTTAGAAAGTCATGGGCTTTTCAGAATAACACTTGGCAAATTTTGGTACTCACATTGTCAAGTATTTGTCCACATATCAGTTGTTTTGTGCATATGTTTACACTCATTTTGCCTTAGGGCTTGTTTTACTTAGTTGGATAAAGTGTTTATTATGTGGGTTGCAAAATATGTTCCTAATAGTATACTAAACCCTGGTGCCACAATGGCTAGGAGTTGTTCGAATCTCCTGTTGTGCAACCAAGAGTATGGCAGGTAACCACAAGCCATCGTGTTGGCTATCTTGTAGGGAGACGGGATGATTGTGGTAGGGCAGTTCTTTGCTTTCCGCTCTCTGGTCTCCCTCAACGTCAACTGTTTGCTTGGTTTGGCTGGTGGCTGCTGGAAGGATCATCTCTCAGGGAGACGTTTGTCTCTTCTGTGCCCAGAGCCTCCCCTCTTCAGAACCTGATGGCAAATTGCAGCAGCTCCACAGAGACTGAAATTCGAATCACGACGGCATCAAGATAGCTCGCCGCGCTCCTTCTTTCAGCAGATTATTTTCGGGGGGCAGTACGTAAAGGTGATCTCTGCAGCAAACCAGCAAATTGCCATTTGCCCTTTAACCTCTCTGTGTTGACTTGAAGCTGCTCTTGGTTGTAGCCTGTTTCTAGCAGTTGTGTGGACACTTACGAAAATTTAAGCTCTGTTTTGGGAGCCTGTTTCCATCTCGTGGAAAACGTGGTACTTCTGTTGTTTCAGGATGGCTCCTGCATGTCATCTCTCAGGTTGCTCTGGGTGTTCAGGATCTCACTTACAGATAACTCTGACTACAGCTTGTTAAGATACTCACCTATTTGAGGCAGAAGAATTTATTCTAAAATACAAGTTAGGACACAAACCATCCAAAGCCAGAGTGCCTCCTGGAGATTCTGCTAGAAATAAATAACAGTGAAAAAGTTTGCTTTCCTTAATGCAATAATATGTAGGAAGGTAGGTCTTGTATTAAATTACTCTATATGTGGCAAGATGTGATTATAATAAAGAAGGAGATTTATGTTTACTATAAAAAGAAATGTGATTGTATTATAGTTTAAATAAGTTATTTTGGAGTAGTGTCCTTAGGCAGAAGCTTTACACTAAGTTCACGTGTGCCAGGAGCCTTGAGGGAAGTTGTGACTTCCCAGGTTGTATCACTTCACTCTGCAGAATAAAAGTGTGTTGCAGGTAGACCCTCGTCCTTTCACTACTAGAAAATAAAAATTACAAAAAGAAATGTGATTGTATTATAGTTTAAATAAGTTATTTTGGAGTAGTGTCCTTAGGCAGAAGCTTTACACTAAGTTCACGTGTGCCAGGAGCCTTGAGGGAAGTTGTGACTTCCCAGGTTGTATCACTTCACTCTGCAGAATAAAAGTGTGTTGCAGGTAGACCCTCGTCCTTTCACTACTAGAAAATAAAAATTACTTTGAGAATGGAGTTAAAGGCGGTAGCTGATCAGAGTTTGGTGTTGCTGTATAGTGGGACTCCCTAAGAGGCAGGAAAATCCTTTTACCCCCCTAGTTTTAAAATCTATTATTTTACAGTTGTGCTCAATAGAAGCATTCACCTGACAGCAGGTACAACTGAGAGCCATGGCTGTGTAAATAATGTAGACCTAGTTGGCTTGGATGAGGTGCAAAGTGGGATCACACGTCTGCTGGGATGGAGTGATTTACATTCTCTAGTTACAGCAGTTAATTGTGGGGCCCTGATAAGACTTGTTTACTGCCAGATCAGTTTGTCATGGGCCTGCTGAGCATCAGGACCTGTCGATTTAAAGGTTGATTACCTGTTCTGCATACTAGTTCACATAAAGGGTTTAATGTAGAAGAAAATCCAAATGCCTTCTACTTTCTGCTTCAGGCCTGTAGACAAGAAATTCCTATTTCAAATTTTTCTCCACAGAGGCACCCAGGGAGCAGAAGTGTTAAAGGATTAAGTCTTCTAAAAAAGCATGTTTTGAAAATTGACATGGTTTTTGAGCCGAATGGAGGGCTGAATCAGGCAATTGGCCCCTATCGCAGGGTTGATCTCCTCATCACCGTGCCTGCATGTAGTGACCCTGCCCGTTACAGAGAATTTGAACACTCGAAAGAAATGGCTGTGACCCTCACCAGTCCTTTCTGGAGCTGGGAAATGAAACCAGAGCTCTCTAAAGCTGCTCTGTAGAGGAGGATGCAAAGACCACAGGGTCCATCCCTGTGAAAGACACGCTCTTGCCTGTTCGGCTGTCAGGGATGGAGCTGGGAGGCTCCATGGAAAAGGCAGCATGTTCCACAGCTGCTGTTACCTTTTTGGTGTGATTCCCACGGAGTGGAACGGGCACAGTTCATCTCTGCTCCCGACCCTTGACTGCGCTCTTCATTCCAGCCTGCCAAGTTTCCACTCCTTTTGTAGGCACATGCTCAGGCATGGGGATGGGAGGGAAAGGGCAGGATCTGCGGGCTGCTCACGCACCCTTCCTTCCCCAGAACATTCCCGCGGCTCACACGTGTGACGCGAAGGATGGGACCCCATACTGCCGCCAGCCATGCGTGTGCAGGTGGTACAAGGTGCAACCTGGCTGGTGTGATGCGAGTCTATCTCCTTCCTACTGTCCGTAGTGTTTTTCTCTTCCATCTTCCCCACGAGCTTGGGGCTGCCTGAGTGCTGTCTGCAGGGTGGAAATCAACTTCAAGAAAACTGTACCTTAAAATAAGTTGTCCCTACACACCATTACAGACGGTGAAGGATGCTTCTAAATCGTTCCTTATGTGAAAACAAATCTTTACTGAAGCTTTTGAACTCCTTCCATACATGGACCGTCCTGTTAAGAGAACAGTGGTACAGCGTGGCTGGTACCCAGCCGGGTCAAATTGCTGGTCTTTCCTAAATGGGCAGAAAAGGAGCATCGTAGCATTTGTTTGTGTTTACTAACCCTGTCGTTCAGGGTGTTCATATGCACGCTTCTGAGACAACCCTGCTTTTGAGTATCCATTGATGCATCTAGGATGCAGCATGTCACATCATGAAACAGCCTACGGAAAACCTTTGTGATAAAGTAAGATCCTATCATTATCTTTTCTTAAGTCTAAGCTAATTTTTGTTTTAAAACATCGCTGTCTAAATTGCATCTGTTCATCTGATTAAACAAAAGGAATCTAAGGTAAAAATAAAATAAAGGATTGCCCTTTGATTTCCGTGATTGCCAGTGATTGCTTCTTAGAAGTAGAATAATGAATGCTTTGCAAAACTCCCCCATAATAACCTACAGAAACACTCAGTGCTCTGCCCCGGCAGCAGATCACACCAGCCCAGCCTGGATGCCCTCCCCTCGCCGCTGCTTGGAACAAGGGAAAAGCACCCCATGAGCAGAGTGGAGTCTGTCCACACAGGAGATGCTTCAGTCTCCAAGTTTGTCCCTGAGACAACTACACAGAGGGGTTTCAGCCTCACTGGCAAGAGGAGGGGTAAGGAATGTGCTCAGTCACTCAGAGGAAAATTCAGCAAACTTCAAAATAATGCATCTCGATTGCCAATATTTTCTATAGGTTGCAATATGCTAGTTAATGAATGCTAAGTTCATATGTCGATATTTCCATTCCCCAGCCTTTTAGGGAAGACAGTGTAGGGTAATTTAGCATTAATATAAAAAACTGAAACGTCCACACATGCTTGTGCAGGGTTCAGTTTTCAAGGGCAGCTTGATCTGGCCAGAAAGTTTCCAGTCCAGGTGGTGGCAGCTGAAAGATAACGTTGCTACCTTCATGGGTCTGGCAAAGGGCAGGGCAGTTCTGCATGTCTTTCCTGGCTTCTCCTCCAAATGGAAACATCAAAACGTATTGATATTGTGATGAATTTCAGCTTGATTTTCTTGTTCTTATATGGAGTCCCTCTATGTTGGGATTCCTAGGAGTCTGGGGAAAGGAAAAGACAGTCTATAAATGGTCCATCTAGTGTGTTTGCGGAGGAAGGCTTAATTAAACCCATGGTATCTCAAGTGGTCCTAAATTTGGACAGTGTGTTCATATAATTTCCATTGAAACCAATTAGGATTGTACTCACGTGTGCAAGAGCAGAGCTGCTGACGCTACAGGATTTCCTGAAGGCTGCAGGGTTGCTATTGCTTGTGGGTCTATCTCTACCCTTTAGGACTTTATACCTACCTATTTGTATAGCTCAGTGCATATAAATACACTTGTATATCTACTTACGCCCTCAGTTTTCCTAGAAGTGCTCCTTGCACACCAAGGTTTCGCTGTAAAAGGCACAGTGCAAACGCAAAACAAAAGGGCGATTGCTCCTGTGATTAAGTTGGAGCCTAAACTGAAGAGGAGACTGTCACGAGGCACAGACACGTCCGTCGACCCCGGAGGGCCAAGCACTGCCTGACTTTATGGGCACCTGGTTATAGTCTCCACTGAGCTCCGTGGGGTCACCTGCGCAGGGAAGGGTGACTGAGCGCCCAAGTCTGACTTCACTGAGGCCTTAAGTTTTATTCTTTGCACATCTAATCCTCTTGACCCAATTGAATTCCTGGTGGTGATGTGAATCTCCCAGGACTGAGCTCATCTTAGAACTGGGTTTAATTTTTTTAGATGAGTAGCAGAGGCTGCTGTGGTTTGACAGTGCAGAAGTAACTGGTCACTTCCCTAAAAAATGATGAATTTGAAATCCATTCAAATGAGATACTTCTGTCTTGTGACAAGAGCTTAATAGCTTCTTGCATTTGTGTTTGGAAACATATTCTTTGAACTTTTGTGTAACGCTCAGCCAGTATAAGGCAAACATTCTTCTCCAGTTGGTAATAGGCTGTCTGGTATCTGTAATTCAGTTATTTAGCTTTAAAATTAACTGTATATATTTGTAAGTTTTTAATTAAGATGTGTTTCTATTTGGAGCTTTTCAGAGCTTACTTAGATGAGCATCAAACACTACATAGTTTCAGTCTTTACTTTCTGCCTATTAGCTTCTCCTTCTCTGCTTATAAATTTCTGATGACAGACATAAACATTTACCTCCGTAGGCATTACTTAACTCTGAGATCACTTTGTTCTATAAATACAAATAAATAAAAACCCCTTTAATGGGTGCAGGGAAAGCCAGCAGTGAAGTGGTTAAAGGTTCTTGCCGGCAGACTGGCCAGCAGGAGCTGGCGGTGTGGAGTAAGGGGGACGCCAGCCTGTCTCTAAACTTTTTGGCCCTCCCTGAGTGCAGAGATGAAGGAAGAGCCCTCTATAAATCACTGGAGATTAGAGACCCTGTTCTTGCCGACTCTGCAGGGTTGCACTGCTTAATGTCAAAGCCTCACGTATTACTTTAACAGCACTCCTTTTCTTTATTAAATCCACTTTGAAATAAAAAAATGATGATCTTTCCAGTGAGGGGGAGAAGGCCTAAAAGGATTTAGAAAGTATCTGTTATGTTACATTACAGAGACTAATAACTGTACAGGGAGTAGGTAACATTTTTGCACCATTTCAGAAAATAAAATGAATAGACTTTACAGAGTTTTCCTCCTTCAAAATATTTATTGCTGTTGATTTTGACTAACTTTTGCGGGCTTCTTTGTAAAGGTGGACTGAGTGGGAAGGCTCGCGGGGATTTCCTTCCAAGTTTGCAAAATTAAATTTGCATCTTCATTTTTGCACGTTCTGCAGCATCTGGTTTTAGATTTTTTATTATTTTTTTTAGCTTTGGATTTATTCTGGCTGAATTTTATTCTGTCTTTATCTCCATCTGAGTATGATGAAGACATATTTTAAACAGCTGTATCTGTGTCAAATGTCAGTGTTTGCTTGTAGCCTCACTGTCTTGAGGACATACGGAGGCTTCCAGGCACTGCATATTTATCTACTATTATGACCTGATTTTCTTCTGATTTGCAGAAGTCACATTAGGCAGGATATTATATTTTTTTTAATGTGCAAAGTTAACATGATTGTATATATGTAAAATGCTGTCGTTTTTCCACACGTATTTAGTTACCTCATTTAATACATTGCATCCCAGCTAACAAATATTTGAAGCCAAAGGAATTGCACATATGTATTTTTTCTGCACATAAGTGTTTCAGATCCTCCAGGTCATTTAGTATCCATTAGGACACTAAAGCTTCTTACTGTTTTCTCATTAATAGCCAAGTCTGTTACCACGACAAAAACAATTTCTGAGAGACGGGATTCTTTGAGAAACATCCCTGATGAAAGTCCTGGAAATCCTAACAACAAATGTTGTCAAGTTAGATTTCAGCAAAGCATTTCTTTTTAACTGTGAAGCATTATGCCCCAGGAATGTAGTTTTTCTTTTAGTCTCATGACTTTAAACACAACATTGGCATGAAACCCATTAAGAATAACAGATTTATAAGCTTTTGTTGATGGATTCTGTTCAAATGCAGTAGAATGGAAGGTGAAAATATTTTTAGTCTTTAAATGTATTAAAAATAAACTGTGATTATTTTAATTCTGTACATTTGAAGTCACTCGCTTCTTTGCAACCATACTCAGAGTGTTTTTCTGCCCGTTCACAGTTCATTTATGGTGCAGTTTTGAAGTTTGGAAATAGTTCACACCTATAAAATGTGGTTTTGCATTTTGCCAGGGAAAATGAATTTTGTTTTGCAATGTATCTTATCCTAAAAGTTGACAAGTAACAGCTTTTTTGCTAGTTTATTCTGACAAACAGCTTGAAGGTATCACCTTTGTAGGCAGCTGCCGCAATGAATTGCAGATATTCATTTATAGCTGTTTGTACTCTGTGTGTTCTTTCATGTGTTCAGGAATATTGCCCAGTTCGAAAGTATGAGCTCCTAAAATAACTAGAAAGGGGGGTGGGGTCAAGGCACTGTATAAACACAGCACATTTCTGGGACTGGCTATGTGCATATTTAAGAAGGCAGCCTCGGCGATGAACATTTCACAAGTGCACTTTTTAGCCGAGGAGAGCGGAGCAGAAGGTTATCATAAGACCGTAAGCAGTGGTCGCGAAGCCGACTTTCAGACCAGCAGTTAGTGTTTTATTAGGAGAGAACAACTCTATAAAAGGAACAGGAGATTCAATCATAATATAGTGGGGTGACATGAAGGCAGCTGACAGCATGGCTTCAAAACCCATTTAAGATCCAAGAAAAGTTGCCACAAGTAATGTGCTGCAGCTGGGGAGATCGTTTTGGAAAAAGCAGAACCTGCCATAGCCCTGCGGATTTGTGTTCTGGAGCAGACCCGTCGCCTCGCACGGAAAAGCTGGGCTGGGCCTTCCTTACCACACACAGTCAAAACTGGGAAAGATCGCTCGCCGTGTGTTTTTTGTGTGTTTTTCCTTCTCTTTTCTGAAAGTGGTTTGGGGAGAAGTGGGAAGCAATGACCAGAGTGGTGGTTCGGGTTGGAAGGAGAGTGAATAAAGCGTTCGCTATGAAGTGGCAGAGCATGTACTTCTGGAGGGTGTTTGCTGGTGTGAGAAAATGCTTCCAAGAAAGGCCATTTCGAGAAGGGAGAGTGCTCGAATTAGGGAGTTTTTAGCGATACATGAAGAAGTGAAATGCGGTTTTAAAAAAAAAAAAAAATCCTATTTTCTTCCCTTTAATTCTTCCTGATACCTGGCAGTTTAATGAGTCACCATTCTTTACGTGAAACAGCAGTCAGCTTTGCTTAATGGCGCATCAACTCTCCTTCAGCGTTGCCGACTGGCTTGCTGCTCTCTCCCTTTGAGACCCATGACTGTGAGCCAAGTCCTGAGAGGTGCAAAGCACTTATAAACCCAGGGCAAAAACTGGGATATTTAAAAATTATAAACTTTGGTGTGCCAAGGCTGGTTTGGTTTGTGACTGCTTAAACCCAAGTAATTGGTGAATTCACCAATTTGAAATTAATTTGAAAATAGGATGCTGTAGTGCGTCTGGCTTAAGAACGTATTTTTAAAAGCCTTGTTACTTCATTAGTTGAGGTAGACTGTTAAATTTCCATTCTTTAAACAAATTTGGAGAACTTTATGCCTGCTCTCCATAAGGAAAGCATGTGGCAGTCTGTATAAATAGCTTTAACTGGGAAATGATTGACAGCTACCGAGACGGACTGTCAAAGGGCAGCAGTATTAGCGAGGGCCGTGTCGCTGCTTAGAGAAAAGATTTTACAAATTTGTACTCATCTATGATCTATGACCAAAAGTTAATCAAAGTTAACTTATATTTTGTCTGAAAGTAGTGTGTCCTCTATGGAAGAAAAGGTCATCATCTCCCTGGTAGAAGGTAACGCTAAGTTAGGAATGAACAGCATGGGTTTTAGTTCTTACAGAGGTTGCTATCATACCAAAAGATACTGTATGAAAAGGGGCTCAGAGAAGAGAAACACAATTAAAACAAATATTGCTTGTTTTTCTGAGTAATTACAAGGAATTGCTACATGTTCTTTTCTAAAAGGACCTCAGAAATACGGTGTAAAGGAAATTTTGGAACTAACGTTTAGGTTTGCATTGCTTCGCAACAGGGGGAAGAAGTAGCCAGTGCTGTAAAAAAATCCCTCAAAGAAGCAAATCTTTCATTTTTAATTTAACTGTACTAAAAGCGGAATCAAAATAGTTACAGTAAGTGTTTGGAATTCCTTTTTTTATTAAAAAATTCCATGCCGATTGTATTTTTTGAAAAAAACAGAAGCATAGGTAGAATTAGGAAATCCAGACTACCACTATCAGCCTCAGCGTTGCATTGAATTGACTTTAAAGTGGGCACCTGGTGACACTGACACGGGTACGTGGTAAATGAGCTCCGGTCCTTTCTGAAGCCTCCTGCCATCTGTGTCATCTTCTAAACACTCTGCCGGTACTTTTGCATGGTCCTGTCCTTTTGCACACAGAGCACAATTGCAAGGATGGCTTGATGAAAAAACATTCTTCTGTGTTCTTGCTCCTCCTGCCACTTGATTTCTTCGTTTTCCCTCCTTTGGAAATGCCTCCGTCTCGCTTTGGTGCTGCATCCCATGCAGAACAATGGAATGGGAATGACTGATGTAAGAAGCCGTGTTTTGCGTGCATGAAAGGTCGGGGTTTATGTATGACGTGTTGTCTTCCCCCCACACTAATGACCGGCAAGGTAACGTCAAATACAGCATGCTGCCTTGGCTCCTAGGGAAGGCAACGCTGCAAGGAGGTTGGGGGTATTAGCAAAGCAAGTATTTGTCATCCTGAAAACAAGGTGGCTTAAAGATTATGTACTAATTTCACACTTACTGCAGCACAGCATTACTGGTGCAGAAAATGATGGCGAATAAGCTGAGCACTCATTTGCCCATAAACCTTCAGGGGGGTAATGTCCTAAAAAGCCACTGAAATTGGATCTCTGGAAAATGAACTCATTTTTAAGTGGGTCACAACATCTGTGATTATCTTGTTGGGATTACTAACGTGATCGTGCTGTGGTATCATCAAGTGCTTCCTGTGGACTTCGCCCCTCTGAGCCGAGGTTGGCAAACGGTCTGTGGTTTGACGAGCGCTGGTGGGTCCGGCCAGCACACACGCAGCTTGCCTTTGTGGGTGGGTGGAAGGAGTATGTCAGGATGGTCTAGAAATGCTGGGTATATCATCCCTGGGCTAAAAACACCAACTTCTATTTTAAATTAGGGGCAAACTTTGACCTGTTGTCTTCCACCTATTAAAGTAATACCATGCCTTTCTATGCTTTTGTATTCCTGCTTTCTGGGAGATAATATCAGGAAGAAATTCTTCACAGAGAGGGTGGTGAGGCACTGGAACAGGTTGCCCAGAGATGTTGTGGATGCCCCATCCCTGGATGTCTTCAAGGTCAGGCTGGATGTGGCTTTGAGCAACCTGGTCTAGTGCAAGGTGTCCCTGCCCGTGGCAGGGGGTTGGAACTAGATGATCTTTAAGGTCCCTTCCAACCCAAAGCATTCTATGATTCTATGATTCTATAATTTATATATTCCTAAGGCTTGAAAAAGATTTAGAAAATAGCAGGAAATTTATTTTAGAAAGTACCTGGAGCTTTGAGTCAAACTGTGTAGTGGACACATGGTCCTTCCTTCTCTTCCCATCACCAGAAGTTCTGCTGAAACGGCATCCAGTGTATTTGTGTAGGGAGCAGGGTATGTTCTCTTTGAGCAGTACAGGTAGTAGGCCTAGTGGCAACATTTAAAACAAACTCATAATCAAAAGTCCCCCGGTTAATCATGTTCACGTTTCTTTGGATAGCTTAATGTTCTCAGTCCGCTTCACGGTGATGACATTTATTTCGGACTTTTGCGTCATTCTGACTTAATGTTCTCCTGCTTGTTCAAACAGGAGGCAACTACTTTTCTTCACCCCTCTCTTTCAGCAGGTTTTATCCCATACGTGTTGGCAAGGCTTCTGACTCTCCGCTGGGGAGCACGGTCACTCAGAAGACCCACAAATGGGCTCCTCTGTAGCTCGATACAGCCTGTCTCTTTTACTGAGGTATCTTGATTTGTCGGTCAAAGGACATGCTCTTTTTAGGTCATCTGGATCCTTCTTTCACCCACCATTAGAGCTGTATCTCATTCTTCCTCTTGAAATCCCTTCATGAATATGTCTTTGGGGCAAACTGCAAAAGATTTTAGCCTCTTAGCGGTTCTTCCTACACAGCCTTCTAAAAATGGTGCCTTGCTCTTGTCCTCGGGGCACTTTAGGCTATACATGTGGTGACTTAATCCTTGGAAGATGTGGGAATCCTCAAAACTATGTGCTGGGATTTGGGGTGGAATCTCAATTTCCTTCCTCTCAGATAGAGCACCATGAGAAAAGGCCACGGTGGTTGCAGGAGCCATCTGTTAGAAACGAGCCGTGATAACCGGGGCCCAGAGCAACCATCGCACCACCCGGCCAACCTCCTGGCTTTTGAGCAGAGAGCTGGAGTTTGCTCTCTTTTCCCTTGCCTCTGCCAGGAGATGAGGCAGGATAGAGGAGAGATTAGTCTTGACTCGAGAAGCCTGTGAAATCAGTATTTTTTCACTCCCTAATGGTAATAGCAGTTTTATGACAAAGAATCCTTTTTGCTGAGGCAACCTGATGAAGAGCCCATGCTCCCAGAATGGTTATCTTGAAAGGATTTAGAAATACAATTGACTGAAACTTGAAAAATGTGAAACACTCACTCAGAAAAAAAGCCGCCTTCTGTTAGACTAGTTCTGTAGTAAGTAAAAAAAAAAGGGACAAAAGCCAAAAACGGAGATCACACATTCCTCTTCTGCTTAACGCTGTGAACGGAGGTTGGCCTCCCATCGCTGGAGCCCTCAGCCCCTTGTTGGGGCAGCAGGCAAATCATTACAATTTGGAAAAATGGGTCCCAGTTTTATCCAGGTTGTTTTTCTCCGCAGCAGCAGTTGGGGTCACGGGCTCTCAAAGGTTATTTCCTGCCGCACAGTCAACTGGCCAAACAACATTGTTCTTGGGGAGTGCCAACTCCAAACATTATGCCCCCACGCGATTGTTTACCTAACACAGTTTTTACTTTATTTTTATTCTCATGCTACTTTGTTTCTGTTCAGGCTCTCACACAAAAGGTAAAATAGGAAATGGTAAAATACAAAAGAGCAGAGGACAAAGCAATGCAAAGAAAAGATTGATGCTGGTTCAAACTTGGGGGAAAATGTGACGTATGTAAGGGTCTCTGAAACCTGCAAAGGTTCAGTATTCATATATTTCAGCTTTCAATATAAACAGCTTATAGGAGTTTCGTTATTTTCATGCCTAAAACACAATGCAGGAAGCTGCAGAGAACTGAAATATATTGTGAGATTTATGAAGGAAAGGCCTGAAGAGTTTTTGTATGTAGTTTATAAATGTCATCCATATCTAAATACACAGTGGACTTGCATGGTAACGCAGAAGGAGAGAGGCCTTGTCATGAAGCATGACAAAGCAATTATTGATCTCGCCGAAAGGGAAAGTAGCGCTAAAAAAGCACCGGGGACAACTGAGAGAAGGATGGAACGTGACAAGGAGATGGAAGGAGAGGCCAAGGACAGGTTACCAGAGAAGCGGGCCTGAATCCAAATACCCCAGATGCGAAATCCCTCAGTTTTGGTAAACTTGGATTAGCATTTAAGAACAAACAGAAGAACACAGCTGGCCTTGTAGCTCTCTCATTGATTAAACAATATCTGAAAGTCTTTGAAGTCCGGAGAAGTTTGGGGAGCTCAGTCTTGCAGTTTATCTGGAAGGGTTGAAGTATTCCTTCCTGGTTTTCTGTTTTAGCACCTCTGCAAAGGGTCTTTCTAATGAGCTAAATATATAGAAAGGTGTAGGGAGAAACTTGGGATTTGTGTATGGAAAAGATCTATTTAGAGAAACCCTGTAGTAATCGTACTCGAGGCAGTTTTTAGATGCTGTGTCCAGAGACGCCTGTCCTGCACGACTCCCAGCTCCCCCGTTCAGCGCACAGCTTTCCTGCTGGCATTCCTTTCGTCTTCCCACTCAGGATATTGTGTGAGATAATTTCTTCTGCCTAGAAAATTACCTTTCCAAGCCTGACTTGTATATAAACACAGGCTTTTTCAATACTGGTGTCAGGGAGGGAGGGGGCGACAGAAAATCTGGATTTTTAGGCTATTATTGGTATGTGTAATTAAAAAATTCACAGATGTGGAAGAAATAATGAGATCTAGAGGTCAGAAGGCAGAAGTGAGAGGCCGAAGAATGACGTTTTATTTGTGTTTCTTTCACTGTTTCTCATGACATACAGTTGCATTCACCCTCCCCTCTTATCAACTGACAATAAGACTATTCCCATAACGTGTTTAAAAATGGGAGGCAGTAAGTATGACCTATTGAGCTATTAGTTATAACTGGAAAAAATTGTGGATGTTTATGAATGCCTGAAGGCTGGAATCCAACCCATATGGATTTCGGCACCAGAAAAAAGGTGCTTGAATTGATCTTATCTTCTACACAGACTTGTTAAGAAACTTTTAGGAGCTGTGTCCATAACTTAGTCACCAGTTACGTGTCTGGAGCAAGGCAGGATGAGTCTAAACCTCCGTTACTGAAATACCGTGATGCTTAAGTTTCCATCTGGCTTTGCACGCTCGGCTTTCTCACTGACATAGCTCGGTTATTCTTCAGCTGGATTTAGGAGGTCTTCCTGTAGCGAAGTCTAATGCTGTCTTGACTTCACATAACCAACAAATAGAAAAATTAGCCTTGCAAAATTGTTAATTTCAAACTGTATGAAGGATGAGAATTGTTCCATTTTCCTCTGGATTTCTCAAGCATTTTGTTCCGTTCACCATCATCCTCAAGCCCTGAGGAGATGCAATGAATCTCCTGTCCTGTGTTACGGTTTACGTACGAGTGATCTTTCTTTTATTCTTGATAAACTATCACTAAATTTGAAAGATGATTTATAATCTCTCCGAGGGGGCTCTTTTGCCAGGTCTGCAAATTTTTAGCCCAGTCCTGAGAGGTGTTTTGAATGCCCTTAGCACTTCCACTCAGTGATTGAAGTCTTCCTTGAATTCACTGTTACTACGCTCTGTGGATTAGCTTACTTATGTACAGCAGATTTTGTGACTGTCTGTGCTGGTTTTGGCTGGGGAACAGTTATCTAATATGTTTGTCTGTGCAGTATCTGCCATGAGGCAACCAGATACAGAAGCGTTGTACTGCTGTTTGAAAGTTTTGGCATCGATGTGATGGAGGAATTGAAAGCCCAAACCTCGGATGAGCTGGATGGATAGGAAGTGGGAGTTTGGCTTGGCATTGGGAGCAGAAGTGTGAAATCACGCACAATGGTTACTGGCTGCGTCACCTCAAGGCAGCCAGCTCTCTCTAGGTAGCAGAGCTGGTATAAATTATAGTTTCCCTGACTGGCTTCAGAGCTGAAACGAAAGACCTTTACGCAAGTACTGGGAGTTTTGCTGGAGTAAAATCTCTGGATCTTCAGTGACAAGCGTGAGCTTTGCCACCTCTGTTGTACTTCAGACAGTGAAATCCTGGGTCTATTGAAATCCCTGGCAAAACCATTGCTGACTTCAGTGGAGACAGGACTCCCTCCTCTGATTGAATGATATAGGGCCATGGTGAGCTTTTGGTCTGAGATCTTGAATAAAGTTTAAAAATGCCTAAATCCTTATTAAAAAAAGGGTTGGTTTGTTTTCTCATCTGTTGTTAGCAATGGACATTTCTTTTATTAGGTAAGTTTACAGTGGTGTTTAATTCCAGTGTCTGAAATGCCAACTTCCTCCTGTAGCAAAGATGTTTTCTGCTTTGGAGCACTTGGTTACAGCTCAGTAAAGGAGATCAGCAACTTCCAGCTTAAATATTGGGCAGTTTTGTTTCAGAGCAATTGTAACAGCTTTATAAATATTAATATTTTAAATATCCCTAGTGGGTTGATGCTGGCTTGAGGCCCGATGCCCACC
>NW_010247039.1:18995-43698 GCF_000690775.1 Eurypyga helias | reverse complement strand
GCTGCAGGGGGGTCTCTGCTCCCCTGTGACCCTCCATGGCTGCAGGGCACAGCCGGCCTCACCATGGGCTGCACCACGGGCTGCCGAGGAATCCATGCTCCAGAGTCTGGAGCACCTCCTCTCCTCCTTCACTGATGTGGGGGTCTGCAGAGCTGTTCCTCTCACATATTCTCACTCCTTGCCTTTGCATATATTTGTGTTCATCAGAGAAGTTATAGAAAGGGAACATTTATTGATAATGTTAGTTTGAACAAAGACGTCTGAAATATGAACTGCTGCCTTTCTCAAATGAGTGACTGCCTACTGAAGGGTGGCTTTCTGGGGTGCAGTGACCTCCTCCTTACAGGTGAGCTCTGCATCCCTTGTGCAGGGCACTCCGCGTGAGCCCAGGCTCAACTACAGCTCACTGGATGAGCTGGGACAAGTCACTTCCCTCCTGCTGCCTCAGTTTCCTTCTGTACCAAATGAGGTTGTGGTAGTGTGACTCTTGCTTAAAAGCTTTGGGCCCTATGGATAAAAGCTGCTATGCAGGCCCTGGAAACCATCATCATCAAGTAATTTTATGTTTAATAGCTGATTGTTCATACAGTTCAGAAACTACAACAGCATTGCTGTATTTTGCAGTGGCCACTAAAATCTTTATGGCTAATCTGAACAGGATGTTTTAAACCAACCGGATACCCCAGATGAATCTCTGCAGATGCTGTATAGAGACATCTTCCTTATCAGTAAAAACACAAAAAAAAGATGTTAAAAAAGATTTCTCTGAAGCCAGTGCCTTTAGAAGCAATCTGAAACAGTTCTGACATTGCGGTGGTTGTGATTTGTTTATGGCAGTGACAGTCCCCTTGCAGATAAGTGTTTAGGATAAATTGAGTCTGGAGTTGCTTCAGGTAGACTAGTACAGTGCGCTTTGTACCCCACGTTCATGAAAATGGTTTATTTTGGCTGGTTAGCTTAATAGAGCACACTAAAACCCTTTCGTTACTGTAGCCACTGGTCTGAGTATTTCAGCCCTGCCCTTTCTCCAGGGCAGACTGCAGGAAACCCTGGTAAGCATGCCAATCCCTTTCCTCTCTTTTACTAGAGAGGGGGTGAGTCCCACGGAATTCAAGCTCATTTGTCATGTGGTGGTGCTGCATCTTCCCAGGCTGCTTTTCATGCCCTATTTTACTTCCACATCTTTCTTCATTTGCATTCTCCTCCTTAGTGTTTCTTACACCCTGCAGGTATCATTTCCTTAGGTCTCCCTCCACTTCTCAGCGGCACGCTGTCCATTCATTTGGATCGTTTCTTAAAACTAAGGTCTTCCAGGAAATTATTCCTCCTTCACTGTCACTAATAATCTCTCCCACATCCTTTATAATTTTTTTTCCTATGTCCCATTCTCATATTTTTCTGTCAGAGTTTCTGCAAGGCAGGGAGTGTGTCTGTGTCGGTTCAGATTGTTCTTCACCATATACACTTCCGATGCATCCTATGAAATATTGCTCATATTACAGCCTTGAAAAAGAGAATATTAAGCCTTTATAAATATTCACCAATACACCTCTGGTGCTGTGTAACATCTTAATTCAAAGGGTACAAGAGGCAAAGAGACTAGTTCAGCATCAGCTTATCCAGCTGGTGTAGGTCATATAATAAATCATAGAATCATAGAATCATAGAATGGTTAGGGTTGGAAGGGACCTTAAAGATCATCTAGTTCCAACCCCTGGTTGGCAAATCAAATCCAAATCCTGGTTCCTGCATAGCAGTGCAGTCCTACAGCTGCTCCTCCACATAATAATACATATTATTTACAAAGCAGCCACTGCAGTTTTGGAAATGAAGTAGAAAGTTTCATTCTGTAAGTTTCAGCCCTGAGACCAGTTGATGAGCTGAATTTGTATTTGGCTTTGGAAACATGTTGTATCCAACCACAGGTGTCTAGAAGTATACTGTGTTTATTTATGTATGTACGGTGTGACTGTGTGCACATGCTGTGCATTATAATACTGAAGTAACATGACCAGATTTTTATTTTGCAGGAGAGTGTTATGAAGAAAGAATTCACTCGTGTTATACTACAGTAAAAGTAGTAATAAAAAGACTGGATTTTGGGCCCGTAGCTAAATGGTTAGTTACACATAAACATGCACACGTATTTGAGAGCAAAGGAGAGATATGTGGGAGATAAAAGAGAACAAATGGACAACTTATAATTACATGTACTTTAGTTCATCTGGTATCCAGATGATCATCCTTGATTCTGACTGTTTTGACAAATCAGTTTATTAGAACTGTAAATGTAACCCAGGACTGTGCAGTAGGCAAGGGAACACTGATTTTTTTTTTCATATTATATTCAGTCATTTCATTATTGGAGGTAAATACTGCTTGTACTTAGAAACACAACAGCTGGTCTCATGTGAGAAGGCAATCCACAGATTAACTTGCCAAATGTATTACCAGTTCATTTCACTAGACTGAGAACCTAAGGGTATTTTAATAGTTTTGACCTTGATCAGACAAGAAAAAAAATGCCCTCATTCTCAAGTTGAACCTGCAACTTAAACACTGATCTGCTCTACTGCAGCATAAAGTGTGGCCCGGCAGCCCCCACAGCCTCCTTGCAAAGCAGGCTGAGAACTGAGTACTTTATAAATAAACAGGTCAAATGCTCTGTTAAAAGGTGTGTCTGTGATTCTCAGGTCTGCTCGGGGAGGAGATGCTTTGAACACTTCTATGGCTGGCTTCAGAGCTGCTTGCACAGAGCAGCCACGTAAGGATTGTTAGGGTGCAAATTCGTATTCGAGCTAGGAGTTTTTAGTCATACGCGTGCATGTCTAATTGGCTTTAAAGTAGATTTTTACATTTTAGAAGTTGGTTTTACTCAGATTGAAAGGCCAGATGTGTGCAGCCTTTTCACTGTACCCCAGAGCCATTCCTCCTGCCATTTGCAGACCTTGCTCTCTGCAGGCTCGTGGCCAGATTTTGTGCATGGTGCTGCACGCTCTGGATGCAAAGTGCGTAACATTTTCTGTTCCATGGGAGTCGTCCTCCGAGGAAGGCAGGGTGCTGAATCCTGCAGCCTTTTGGGGCTGGTGGGACCATGTCTTGGCATTCTTGGCCATTGCTCTCCCCAGGCAGCCTCTCCTCTGTCATCTCCCTGGGGACTTCTCTCAGACTTGCCTAGCGTTGAAAATTAGGCAAGATCTGGCTTATTCCGTAGAGTGAACTCGCTTGCTGGGGCTCATCCAGGTTCAGTCCCTTGAATTGAGGTCTCCAGTGCCTGCACGTATACGTGGGCCTGGCTATCTGCTTTCCTTCAGGAAGAGTTACGAGTGCTAAGGATTTAAGGGTGAGACTTCTGAAAGCTCTTGACATTGGCCTAATTTCGTTTCCTTTGAAGTTGAGGGAGCTTTGCCGTTGATTTCGTTGGAAGCAAAGTGCGGCAGACGTCGAGTGCTTTCCAAGTTCCTGGCGCAGAGAAAAAAGGGGTTGAGCTTCCTTGTCCTGTTCAGAGCTGTGCGCTCTCATCCGAGGGGCCACCTGGTAAAACCACTTCTCCATTCCCACTTTTGAGTCTCTTTCCTCTACTTTTTCCTCCCTTGCTTCCTTCTGCATGCAGTGCTGTGACCAGGCACGAGCGCACACAGATGAAGTGGCAAAACCTGGAAGACACCAGCCAGTCCCGACAGCGCAGAGCCTTAGTAAGGATTTTGTGTCCAAATTTTCTGTCTCATTTCTCAATCAGATCTTTTTCAAAGTTTCACGATCACTGATCATTAATTCTCTGTAAGAACTCTTAGGGCGAATCTACTTTTGAGATGTGGGACAGCCAAAAACACTGTAACGCCTTTTCCATAAACCCTACATCTTATTTCACAGTCCTATGGCTGCTTTTAAAAATAGCTTCTCCCTACATCTCCAAAATCCCTTCCCCTGCTCCATGATCTTTGAAGTGAGATAAACCAGACGAGTATCAGAATATTTTTTTTACTTTTTTATAACATTTGCCAGATTAGCAAATAGGGATTTGCTTTGTGCTTCCCTTCTACTGTGTTGTTTCTGTAAGAGATAAGTAAAACTCTGTATTATATACAGCTCCCTGGTCTGCTAAGCAGTGCGTCAAGCTATCGGTTCCTGCAAGGGAAGAACAGATCCTTGAACTTGAATCTCTGCAACAAAACTCCTGTTTGATCTCTAAACCCATTTGTAATAGCCAGATCTACAAATTACATCTTCAGATGACAATATCCATATAAACATGTATGTATCATTTCATTTCATGTAATTAAGGCATTCTCTGTGCTCATGACTGCCATGCAGACTAGATCCTGCCATCATTAAGCCTACAAGTAGTCCTTCTTTTACCTAAAATTCAGTCAATTATAGTCAGATTAAAGCACAGTTTAAAGATACAACTTTCAGATTCTTTCACTTGTACCTTCTTGTGGTTGCTCAGCTGTATTTCTGCAATACTACAATCTACTTGCAGCCTCTTCAGGAATCACTTTTTACTGGTTTGGTCTCATCCTCTGGTTCTAGTATGGATGAGATGTGCACTGGGGATTGAGGATGGGTTGATACAAGAGGTTTGTACGGTCACAAAAGAAATTCAGTGTTGTGTTATTTTGGTGTTGAACTCAGTAAAAGCATGTTTTGGTTTTGGCTTTTTGGGAAAAAAAAATAAGAATGAGGAGACAACACAGAAAAACCTAGATTTCCCTGTAGTACCATTTCAGGTAAAAATAGAGACTCTTTATTCCAATATTTCCTTGGGTTTAGAATAATTCAGAATGTGATTTTACTGAATGTTTAGGCTTCATTTGATAATAAGGCGGCACGAGTAGTTTCCTTACTGCTTTATTCTCCAGCTGTGTTTACTTTTTCATAGGAACATAGATTTGTATTTCTTAAGAATTTCAGGGTGATTTAAGCATCCATTAATGTCCACTTCAACATGTTTTTACTAGTTTTGACATGTAATTTCCTGAACACACTGACACTTCCCACCCTCATATTCTTAAGTCAAATGTTGTTCCACCAACACCAATTTTCTTACTTGTTCACTAAATTTTCCTCTTTGATTCTGCTAGTTGGCGATGAAAAAAAGTTGAGTTTCCATTATCAACTCAGATCAATAAATCTGAAGGAGAAAAAAGAGGAAACCTCAACTCAGGGGAGTCCCAGTCAGCAAACATTTACTGATAAAGAAAACACTCGTATATCTGACACGTCATCAGCTCCCAGTGTTTGCTTATGCCCCAAGTGCTTGTCGTTACAAGAAGAAACTTACTGCTACCGGAGCTGGGTTTCCACGGTCCCTCCAGGAGCCGCTTTTAGTCAGAGCTTTGGTTATGAAGCACCGAGTGAAGTACAGTGGAGACTGCTGTTTTCAAGTAATCTTCCTCAAAAGATGGATGACCTCAATGGACGCTTTCAGAAACCCACCAAAATTGCACTCAGTTGATGGTGGGAGTGAAAGACAACTTGGTTTTTTGCTGAGGGTGTTGCATGAACTTTGCTATCAGGTTGGATGAGGTATAGAAATATGGCTTTATAGTTGCTGTGGCTCATGGTCTTTTGGCCTTGATAACACAATTGAATTGGTATTTATTGTTGTCATTGGAATTAGATGCTTTTTTTTTCATCTGAAGATAAAACGATACTGTTAAGAGCAGGAGTAAAGACCGGGAGTAATGCGGGCGAGGAATTAACCGCATACTGAGGGCATCACATAGTAATGCTTTTTGGTCAGTGCTGTGTCCTGGTTCTATTTCAGATAGGCTCTTACTCTCATGAGCTGGAAAATCTTGAAACAAATACAGCAGGTTCAGTGGTGGTATCTCGCTGAGGACTATTATCCACACAAAAAGTCCTAAGGGGATGCGCAAGTTGCTCAAATGCTTTGGGTCTGGATTTAAACACACTAGCACTGCAAGTATCTGGAAAGGGATGAAAACTTTGTTTATTTTGCAGTGTGTTACTTTAATTATTCAGCAGACCTCTGGCAACTACCTGATCTTCTCTTTGTCTTGCTGCTCTAGCATTTTATTTGAAACATGATTATCAGTTGCTGGAGTGGCACTTAGGCAAATTAATTCCCTTTCCCACAAGAGTGTCCATTCTATATGGCTGTGTAGGATCACAAAAATGTGGTTCCTCTTTTTTGTTAACACCTTAAAAGATCGTAGTAAATATGTAGGTTGGTGCCTGAGGGGAAGGGATTCATTGCAACACATTTTAAACCCATCTCTTGGACAAAAATGTGGTTCCTCTTTTTTGTTAACACCTTAAAAGATCGTAGTAAATATGTAGGTTGGTGCCTGAGGGGAAGGCAACACATTTTAAACCCATCTCAGTATCTCTTGGGGCTGAACTGTTTATTGCTGTTATTTTAGAGAGCCTGAGCAAGTCGTAGACAACTTTACAAACAGTGTTGTACCCTAAGTACGGTTTTGAGCTATAAATCTGTGCATGAAGAAGCACCAAGCAGATGGTCTAAGTGCCATGCTAGGAAGTACAAGGTTTGCAAACAGTGTTTTGAAATGACAACTAGCACAGCTATGAATCTTAGCAGAGTTCCTCTGAAGGGTTTGCCTACCTCAGTTTCCTTCATTTTAATTAGATTTTGTAATTTACAGTAGATTGGGGCTTCGCAGTACCAACTGGGTGAAAGTCGACATCTTCCCTCAGAAGATTGGAGACCTTCAATACACTGATATTCCTAATGTTTGCTCATTATTTTGGCAGGCAAATAGAGATTTAGCTTTGTTTATCTGTGGGATTAGTTGTTGGGATTGGCTTTGAAGATCTGAGGATTATATTATGATGTTTGTGCACAACACTTCAGGAAATCTTTGCATGCCTGCAAGTATTTATAACCCCTGCTCATCTGTATGGTAAAAATAGTTAAATGGGAGCTGTGCAAGTGGCAGCCGAGGGACCCTGAGGTCCCTGTATCTCCATCGAGGACTGCAGCAGGGTAAAAGGAGCTGTTGCTCTGCCTGGAGGTGCAGGATCAGCACCTGATCCACCACTTTGGTGCATGTCGGTCCAGTCCGTGCAGTGCTGGGTTTCCCCTGGGGCACGACAGGAGGATGCCTGGAGCCTGGGTGAGAGGACCACGCTGTCCGTATTGCCCCGTAGCAGCGAGGGTGAGACCACCAACAAATTCCTTGTAAGCCAGGGTAGTCCCAGATGGTAACTACTTTCAATCATGGTGAACTGGGCTAGATTTAAATTAGTGGTTTAGAGCTGAAAGTCTCTGTATCCTATTCCCATGAGCCCTCAAGTACTCGGGGCACACCTCATTACTCTAATGGGCAAGAGAGAGTTTTGTTTCTCAGTGTTTGCTGAATATCTGTCCTCTTTGCTTCACTTTCTCCAAGGAATCCCTCTGATAAATCTCCATGGGATTTGAGAGTAGGCTGTTAACTGAAAAAGGGGTCCTTTCAGTTTTTAAAGTCTGTTTCGTGCTCGGCCCCTGGACAGTGTTGAAACTAGTTAAAGATCTCTTTGATCTGGACCCCAGGTGAGGGCTCTTGCCTGTCGAAGTGCTTTGCTGCCTGTCCAGGCAGCTCCGGCTGCTCCAGCGCTGGGACAGTGTAAGGAACCAGATGAGGAGGTTCTGGGAGCATTTCTGGCCAGGTGGATGTGACGCCCAGGGCATCATGGCCCGGGCATTCATCCGTAATTTCAGTGCGTGGGCTGCATAGGCAGAGGCTCCTTTGCTGTCAGTTCAGCTGAGTTTTACCACTGAATGCAAATACACTCACCATAAATTAAAATAATCATCATGTCCTGTCTGTATTTCTATTTTTTGATGATGTAATTTCTATTTCTGATATGCTGTGAGGAGAGACTCTTTCCTGGAGACTCAAATGTCTTCCTGAGGATGACTTGGTGAAGCACGGAATGAAATTCCCAAAGTTGAGCAGCCCTTAATACATTGAAACCAGAGCTGTTTGAGTTGCACTCCGTAAGATCAAAATAGGGGTCAAAACCTAAAATGATTTTGAGGATATTGAGAGCTGCACACTTAACCCACCTGTTCTAGAAGTTAATGCAGCAATAAAAAAATGTAAAGATAAGGATATCTATTTGATAATAATACAAAAAAGCCTGTCTGCTTTTTAGGGTTTTAATTAAGGGGTTTTTTTTAAGTTCAGCAATTTATTAACCAATAATGACCTAATGAGTTCTTTATTTTTTTAATCTTCACTTTTGCATTTTAGTGTTTATTCCTTTTTCCTTATTTGGGTTACAGCATCTCATTTTTTCTGTCCTTTCCTCTAGGAATAATGAAAACCAAAAATACCACACAGTAATGAGAAACAATGGTGTACAAAGATTAACGTCACAAACCCATCACTGACCTCAATAACATTTCACAACATTTAGTTTTCATTACAGTGAAATGTTACTGCATACTTTTTAGATGAACTTCTGAAGAAAAATATATGATAGGGCTTTCCAAAAATACACATATGTTGGGAAGTAAGACTTTTAAATCAAGAGTTTTACACGTACACTGATCACATTTGACGAATCAGATGTATGGTATTAATTACTCTGAACACACAGCAAACCGTCTTAAACGTTTAGAAAACAAAGTTTTTTTGCTTTGCTGATACAGACACGTGTCACGCGTTCTTCAAAAGTGCAGTCTGACTTTTAGTGCCATTTGCTCCCTTTGGATGATGAAAGAACATTCAATTTTTAAATTGTATTTGTAAAAAGTATTGCTTGGCATAGAGTTTAGGAAAGAACATTTAGAACAGGTTGATCTGTAACACCACAAGCAGTCTGTTTTCTATCAATGATTCCTAGCCAGCTTATTAAACAGATTTATACAATGAAAGAATCTAATAACAAAAACATTCACCTCCTTTATTACTTGGCATTATTTATGGCTCTTACTTTTTTTTAGCTACCTTTTTATATATCGGAATCTGCCAACATTGTATTTATAAAGTTTATGTACTAGCAGCATTTGTTGGGCAGGGATTTGGGTTATTTTATGTTTCTTTCCTCCTACACTTATTATTCCTAAATCTATATACAAATGCTTGTAAAGCTTTTAAAAAGACCAAAAAAAAAAATCAAATGTTTAAAAAATTAATTCTGGAGAAATGGACTTTTAATGTACTTATATTTTAGATATTCTCTCAATAATTATCAAAAATAATGGTGCTTATGACAGAGCCTATTCCAAGGCTTACTGTGTTCTCCGAAATCTTCAGTGTTGAATCATAGATCAGGAAGTGTTTACACACTGTGAAATCAAAAGTTCCTCCTATGACTATCAATTCAAATCTCTAAATATCTATAATTACGATCCAAAGAACAACTTGGTCTTCAAGAGCTCCTTCCTTCCTTCCTTCCTTCCCTCCTTCCTTCAGTCTGTCTGTCTTAAGGCGACTGTGCTACAATGGCGCATTTGTCGCCGTGAGATGGGGAGTTAATGGGAGCTATTGAGCTTTCTCTCGCTCCGCTCCGAGTGCCAGCTCTTGGCTTCTGCACTCAGTCAGGGTTGGGCCTGGCACAGACAGAGCCGTGAGACTAAAATATAGTCTTCCTTTCCTATGGATTGTTCTTTCCTGGCAAGGCAGATCTGCAGCTTCAAAAGTGGCCAGGGCAACCTCTCCCGACGGGCCTGCTCAGGGACAGGACAACCTGGCATTAAACCTCCTCTTTTCTAGAAGGCTGCTGCTTTCTTTGATGCTCCTGTGTGTGCACAGGACAGCCCTTCTGCCGACGTCAGAAATGCCTTGAGGTGCCTCTGCTTTGTTCAGAGAGAGAAATAAATGACCGTATTTGAAGGGGACTGGAAGTCTTACTGCAGCACTGGACTCGGAGTTCCTGTCAGCCAACTGTGAGCGAGGGCTGAAGCCGGTGGTTTACCAGCCTGGCAAGAGGGAAACAGTTAAACCCTTGGAGATCTGTGCAGCAGGCACAGGCAGCCGCTGGTTTCCCCGTGCAAACAATAGCACTAAACTGTTCAAATAAATAAAAAGTGGGACGCAGAAACAGGGGAAGTTTTGTATTGAATTCTCGTGGTTGAAAATGGCGGCTATTGGAAAGGCATGGTTTCTGCTTCCCGCAGAGCAGGCCGCTCGGAGCGTCAGCAGGGCCAGCGAGGCTTTTCTCCCCCTCCCACCTGAAGCTTTCTTGGTTTATAAATTATCAGGCCGGGAACGGACGCTCTGATACTGGCTCTGGGTTTGCTTTTGTCTCACCCTCCCAGAAGCGTTCCTCCTGAATGCCCATGCTCTAGCTGTTTCTGAAGCAAACCTGTCTTTTTTTTTTCCACTGAGGTTAACCAAGCCTCCTCCTGTTCTGCTGTGCTCAGCGGTTAAGGCCAAAGTTTACAAGAAAGGTAATTACAATCTTACTTTTAATTGTAATTAACTATGAGTAAAGAATCAAAATAATCCAGCTACTCTTGTGCTGAACCAAAGCATTATATATAATGTGACAAAGAAAATGGCTTGCCCTTCAGCCATTAATTTTAGCAGCTCTGTTATTCCTAAATTACATAAACCTCTGGTGTCAGAGGGGAAAGAATATGAATCAGCTCAGATATTTCACTGGGGTATGTTGCCCATGGTTGTGTCAGAATTTGCAATGCTTTTGAAGCACTTCAGATTATGATAAATTAGAAACACATAATTAAGAAAATCGGGAACTCTGAGTAAAGAGGTCATGAGTGAAAAATGTTGGTAATGAATTACAAGCATCTCTGGGTTTATAATATCCGTACCTAAACTCAGTCTTTTAAAGGGATTCTTCACCTTTTATTGCAAAAAACGAATGGAGAAGCGTGAGCGTGGTGAGGAAGCTGAGCACGATGGTGGTCTGGGGGCAACACTGCTGTAAGGAGACACTGCTGGTAAACGGTCAGAGACACAAGAGTGTATGTATGGCATATGAGGCATGTTCAGCGTAAGATGGAAACTTTTTAGCTCTCTTATTCCTAGCAGTATTCATTGACTATGACCCAGAATCAAATTCTGAACGTTTGCCCCTAATTAAGATGAATGCTGCTCTTTCTGAACCCTTTATTTAACCAGAAGTGAACTCCTCTGTTCTTACCTGACATTTGCCTATGCTGTGGTCACTTTTTTGTGTTCGTGGTAGACAGCCAGTCCCAAGGGAACTGAGGAAGTATGAGGATCAATGGCACCATTGGTGACAAAGATGTTTACCCAGTTCTCGAAAACGCAGAGAAATGTCAGATATCCATGTTTAAAGCCTGAATTAAGGCGGATTTTCCTTGTGCTGCTGGCACTTCCACAGCCAGAAATCCAAGCTGACACGGACCTTGGCAGCATTATTAGGGTGATCTTCATTTAAAGATGAACTATTCTTGAACAATTTCTCCACTGTATCTGACACAAACAGGCTTTTCTTCAACACCAGACGTGCATGTCTTCTTGCTCCAACTATTTTTTTCTTGAACAAACATATGTATTGTAGCCAATGCAAGGAAAATCCCACTCACTATTTATGTTTGAGTTCCCTATGTCCCATTAACAATATCCCAGTGTACTCATGGCAGTATAGCATCTTGATCCAGCACTGTTTTCCTGGATTCCCCTTTAGAGACTTAAGCGATTGGTCTTATTTAGTGACCTTCCATCCCAGAGGCTCTATTTTTTGGGCACTGAAGTAGTTTCCTGTCCCTTTTTACAATTTCTGCTAAGTAGAGAGCACCTCTTAACTGTGAATCTGAATTGAGAATGTTTATCAGGACTAGCAACAGAGCTTGTTGCAGCTGAAACTTCATTGCACTTAAGGATTTTACCTGCTGTCCTATGACTCTTCTGCACATATAGGAGGTCTCATTTTGGTGATGTTGCAGGTCACCAGGCAAAGAATTACTGTATGTATACTATTTGAATATACTTGAAACAGCATATAGCTCTCAAAGGGCAAAAGCTTTGGGTATCTTGGAAAAGGACCCCGCTGCCTGTGCATTTCCTTCGAGGCTGCTTCCTTTGTTGCAATATATAGATGTAGCTACAGAAGCAAATACATTTGGGTTTGGTATATATTTGCTATATATATTGTGAGTGTGTGCATATTAGGGTTAAATGCCACTGAGTGATTTCTCGAGCAATTTCTGTAAGTAATTATGTATAAAACATAACAGAATACTGGCTGTGCATCCCACAGATGGGCTTAAAGTTGAGAGAAGCCCCCGCTGTAGCACCGCCCTCTCCCCCATTAGCACCATGCTCGCAGGACTGCCACGGCCTGTCCCCTCAGCTAGCAGCTATATTTGGCCCGGTGTAATCCCTGAAAAAACAAACCAGCAATTTGACTGACGAGGTTTTGGGAAACAGCAAAACGGGAGGGAAGATGGCACTTGATAGAATCAGAAAGATGTACCCAAACATAAACTCGAATAACTAGGCACTGCCAGTTAGAATCGCCTGCTTTCTTTTTAATATATTTTTATATTTTCGATCACTGGATACCCCACAGCTAATACTTCAAAAAAGGTAGTGTAAAGAAATCTCTTTCCCCACTGTATACATTCAGACTCCATTGACATTTGGCAGCCGAAGCCCTGAATGGAAAGCTAAGCTTTCTCGCCGGCTGGCGTCAGATTCCTTGTGGTTACTCTTTGTTTTTGTGGACGCAGAGATTTAGATGTGTGCAGTCCCTGGAAAACCAGCAAGATGTCTGCTGGCTGGCTGGTTTCGATTCATTCTGACACCGTGAAACACGCCCCTTCGTTTCACCTCTTTGTCAGCAGCAGAAGAGAGTGGATGCTCTGCAGAAGATTTGATGACACGGTCAAAATGTTTTCACTTGAATGCAACCCGGTGGCGACCCCACAATAAAGGCAATGGGAAGGAGCCATGCAAAGATCAGACACCAATAAAGCCAGCAGTTAACCTCTCTGGCCTGACTTTAAGGCTCCCTCTGCCTAAGAATTTGTAGCTGTATTTTAGCACCTAACGCTGAGGTCTGCAACTAAGACCCTTCTTGGTTAACATTTCCCAATTTATCTCTCTTAGCCTTTTTTCCTCTTTTTTCCCTCCCCCCCTCCCTCCCTCCCTTCTTTTCTTTATTTCGTGGGTTTTTTTGGTGTTTTTGTTTGTTTGTTTGTTTTGTTCTTCTGTTGTTGGTTTGGGGGTTTTTTTAGTACAAAGGACTGTTAGACACATTCTTCTTCGGTAGGAATAAATACAGCCTTTGTACCAATTAAAAAAAATGTTATGGACTATAATTGCATAACATTTATTTTATATATGTTAATGCAGATTTATTTTGGGATGGAGTCTGACTGTTTTTGTTAGCTTAGCTTTGGAAAGCTGGATTTAAAAGCTACCCTCAGCTCATTAAGTTTTCTGTCCTGTCAATGTCAGCCATTGATTTATCCAAAAAGTCATATTGTTTACAGCGAAGACATTAAATCATAAAACAACTTCCATTGTATCCTGTGCTCAGATAGGCAAAAACACTTCCTAACTGTTAAACCAGCTGGTCTAATCTTCAATGACTTTGGTTCAGTGGCCAAATCTACTTCTTTGTGTTGTCATAATGCAACATTAGATTAGTTACTGTCTCTGAAATTGCTGTCAGTCAGGCTCTGTTTATGAAGGATCATGGTATTTTTCATAAATCATTTTTTTCTTCTTTTACTGTTTAAAGGATAATAGTACTGTAGCTTTGCAATTGTTTTATGAGGCAGTAATCTTGTTCCTGTGAGGATAAACCGTGAGGCCAGAGGCAGCGCTTATCTCGGGAGAAGCCAGTTATTGCCGAGGAAATCATGACAAAACATCCATTATAGCTACCGCAGTGCAGGTTCTACCCCTTTGAAATATCAACGACAAAGGACAAGATTTTGTGTCAAAAATAGGCTGTACAATCGGGCCCGTGGAACCAAAATGCAGTATTTGTGGGATTGTTTTGAAATCAGTTCACAGTCTTTTGAAGTAAGATTGCTTGGGTATCAAAGGCCAAATCCTCAGCTGCTGCTGCGCAGCCACGCGCGTGCTCGTGGCGTGGGAGAGCTGCGGGTGCTTCGACATCAGCAAAGCCACGTCGTGTTCCCACCAGCAAGAACAACCCATTCTCATAAAATCATACAGAGAATTTCTGGTTCGCCCTGAGCTCCTTCATTGTGTCTTTAATTCAGGCTGCAAGAGGAGGATTTTCCGGCTGCGCTCCGAAGCTGACGCAGTGCTGTCCGTGCAGCAGCAGCACCTTGGGAGCTCATTGCCTTTAGCTAGACATTAAAAACATTTTTAGGCTTTTCTGCATTGAAAAGCAACTGGAGAAAAGCAGCTTGCAGTAATGGTCGTGGTGCCGAGTCCGAGTTTTGCAGAGCGTGAGCAGTGCCAGGCATGCTGACCGACAAGGTCCATGTCGCACGCGCTGGCTTGGGAGCAGCGTAGCACCTGACTGGCAAACTGTTAAACATCCTGCATTGATGCACTCTGTCCTTAAGAGGTTTATTCAATTAACAGTTTAAACTTTCATTATATTTTGCCATTTGGTGAAGAGGATTCTTATTCATTTAATAGTTTTATGCATTTACCCATTAGTCTTTTAAGTGGGCTCGCTTGGACGAGCTGTGCCATTTTCCCAGTGGCGGGGCGGGGGCGTGGGGAGCCAGGGCCGGCAGAGCAGACAGTGATACATGACACGTGTCGCGGCTGTTTGTATCTCCCTGACCTCCTCAATCCATCTCTCTGAAGGTTGCTGTGCATTAATCCCATGGCAGCTGCTGGTGCAACCGCTTCTAGGTACTGGGGCAGGTAGCCGAGGGTTCAGGTAGCCTCTTTGCACGCTGAGCCACAGGAGAACCCAGATTGGCAGTGTATTTTCATCAAAACAGAAACTCAGAAGAAAATGACATATGTTCTTTAACCTAAGGACTGCTGATCACTTTAAATACTTTAAATTAATCCAGCTTCATTTGTTAAAACTAGCATCATCTGCTTAACGACTAAGGGTACGCTGTTTTATACTTGAAAACAGGCACCACAACAAATCTTGCAAATCTTACACTGATGATTCATGCAGGATGGTCTAAAAATCATTTTACAGCCACATTAATATTATATGTTAGTCCTTATCCATACTCCTTTTGAAATCCTACTGCGCAGCGGTACGCAGTTTTCGTTCCCTTGCGTTGCGGATATTTCTGGCCCTGCTCTGTGCGTGTAGGAAGCTGGGCAGGTCACCGGATTTGTCTGTGTCCAGTCCGCTTTGCAGGGAGCTGAGGCTGAGGGCAGACGGCTCGCCTGCTCCTTTGCTTAATCTGCAGGTAAATTCAAATAGGAGTGTGCAGTACCGGAGACTTTTGTAAGGCAGTTTTTCAGGTCTATCTGGGTTCTGATAACAGCTGAGAATTAAATGGTTGCTGCCTTAGAAGGGAATTTTTAAAAAGTAAAATAAGCAGTGGCCATGTAATTACAAAAAGGTTCAGAAATGCAATAATAAATTGGTTAGCTACTTCTTTTAGAAACCCTGTGGAACAGTAACTCATGCTGGAGGCAGTTATTTCAGACCCCGAGGATGGACAGAACTATGGCTTATTTTATTTCTGGCATTTTGTACTGAAATAATCGGCATATCACATCATGAAAGTAATTCCTGCAAGGTCTTAGACCTTTGAACGGCTCTGTCCTCTTGCAAACAACCCTTAAATCTATGGCCACCAGTTTTTTTTTGGTGCAGTGCCTTTAGAAATCACTTCCATTTGGGTTTAATAGAGCTGGAGTCTATTCCCTTAGGGACTGTTGCCACCCTTTATTTGCCATTTGTCTCTGGTATTGAGGCTGAAGTCAGAGAGAAGAAACAAATTTGCTAAAATTTGCTGATCGTTTTTTATACTATATACAGGCAGTGAATGGCTACTTTTGTCCCAGTTCTATAGGTGCTGTTTGTTTATAAATTCTCCAGTAAGGGCAGGGATCTCGGAGAATATTCAGCTGCCTTTAAAAATAATGACAACTCTACCAAAAGTCACTCACATAGAGGATTTCTGCACGCTCTCAGTGCTCCTAGCACCTTCTCGTAGTAGTAATGGGTATAATTTTACCTGCGTTACACTGAGCAGCTTTAATTGATGTAATTTATGGGAACCTGAGTATTTGAGTCCAGTGCAGTTGATCTCCTGTGTAAGAAGCAGGAAAGGAGACAGGGAAGGAGACGTTAAGTCAGCGTTTTTGCATCAACAGGCTTGAAAGGATCTGCTGGGCAGTTCAGAAACAAGCCCAGCTGAATCATCCCCTGCCCGCTCAAGCGCTCTCCTGCCGAGTGCGAGCAGCTTGGGCTTTCCTTTCAGATCTTGCGACGAAGCTACACAAGACACCGTGTTTTACTTGAGATTTAGTCCACCAGCAAGACATGGCTCTGCGGCTTTAATGGGGAATCTCATGGAAAGGCGGAATATTAATTATCTGTAGGTCTGGTGACTTTTTCTTACTCCATTTGCTGGGCTGCTTACTGTGAAGGGCGATGCATGAAAACCCTCCAAGTGCTATATTGGTGGAGCATGCAGCTGTTTTCTTACTTCTTACTCTTCTTTCTGTTGTTCTCTCTTACATTGCCATCGGTTCCCAACCTGTTCGTTAGCCGTTGCGTCCTGGCGGGTGGAGCTTCTCCAAGGGCGTAACGCGCCCTGGCCATCGCGGCTGCAGAGTGGGAGCCGTCAGGGTGTGCAGGGATGCTTGGCCATCTCCGGGCTCCTGCCTATGCTCCGCAAGCAGAGCAGCGCGCCGGAGCCGTCCTGCCCTCCCCGACGAACAGCAGTGTTGTCTCAGGCAGTGCTTTGCAGAGGGCTCGTCTACTGCGGATGTATTATTTTCTGCCAAATATGACCACCTGCAAGTTTGTGCTGGTGTTAGCATTTTCATCTCCCATTATTCAAATCCAGCTGGCTTTCCTTTGAAGTTAGTTCCCTCATGTTAAATGTTAACTATAATTTCTCTTGGCCAAAGAAACAGATAGTGCATTCTTTCCTGTCTGTGTGATAATGGCCACAAGTGTGCTGGCTGCCTTCGGGCCGACCCACCACTGCCACGAGTTCCTCTCCTCGCTCAGCTCTGACACAGGGAGTGGAGTGGGTTTATCCCGGAAAAAGTTCCGGGCTGAGCCTAGCACTGAGGACTGTCTTTACACATCGGGTGTCTTGCATGTCCAAACCTCTCTTCCAAGACTGGCATGTGCTTAGGGTAGGGAAAAATTACCAAACAATCAGATCTAGGGGTAAATTGTGAACAACCCCAGAGTTCAGGGTTTTTTTCAGATTCATGCAGGCTAATGTTTTGCTTTTTCCAGCTGTACTAGCATTTTTCCAAACATATTTCAGTGCTTATCCTTGCATTAAGCACAATAGCATTGGAGGGGGAGACTTGTGACCATTTGAACTTCAAATCCCCAGAGAGCTTTTTATTCTAATAAAACAGCAAAATATTGGATACATGACACCCCTTACATCAAACTCTATCATATTAAGGAAACCTTAGAACTCTGGTCTGCAGTCTGGCCTGAGACATTACAATTCATCTGGGATCAGCATAAGAAATAATTACATCTATTTATTTATTCCACCGTCAGAATGTTGACACTAGTTTTTCATATTGTCTCTGTCATGAAGAATCATAATTAAATAACATGTCAAATGTATTGATCATACATTTATAAATTTGTTTGATATATCGTAGAGGCCTTTTGTTATTAGGAGATCTCACAAGATTAAAATTAAAGTTTGCCAAGCCATCTACCTCATTCTACATAGGACTTTTTCCTCCTAACTAACCACCAAATTCTGATGGCTTGTCATTCTGATATTGCATGAAGTAATCCCTTCCTTTTTATTTCAAATTCACTGTACCATTTCCCTCCAACCAAAACCTGGCTAGATATGTACAATCGTATTAGACTATGAAATTACATACTTCTGTTGCATTTTTTCCATTTTTCTGTCCTAATCCCTCTACTTAAGAGGCACTGTCTTATCACAACAGTGATCAGCGAGAGATGGCCTTCCATTCTTATGCTCTTTCTGCACAAAACAGAGAGCGGGAGCCTTGACCGCCGACATTCCTTCCCCTCTCCTCGTAGTTGCATGTGGACCTGACCCAGATACACGAGTGGAGGCCAGTCAGTGTCAGTGGCCGTGAGTACATGAACGTCTGTCGCAGCTCCAGCTCCTCAACACACTCACTCACACCTTTGGGAAAACCAGATTTTTTAGGAAGCTGACAGGGACAAGGAAAATCAGTAGCTGGTATGTCTAAAAGGTACTGTGTCTTCCAGAGCAAATAAAATCTGCAAAGAATCGTGCTCTTTGTCTGTTCCACATGCTACTTCAAAGGATAAAAAGACGTAAATGAATAGGCATTTGTTGTCCCTTTTTGATGTGTTTTCTCCTGTTTTCTGTAAGAACATAAGCTCGGAAGGTTTTACTCAGATTTGGTGGCAGAACACATGCATTAAGATTAAGTTTCTTTTTAAAATTTGCATTCTTTGCTTTATATGTTTCCTAAATGGGGCAAGAGGGTTTCTTAGTATGTCTTAGTATTAAAATCTAAAGTAACAGACCTTCGTTCTAATGAGCTTTGTAAATCTGACCTAAAAAGTGTCGCCTGTAGTCTTTGAAATGAGTTTCCTACAACTTCCTCTGATCTGATTGTGTGTTTTAGGGGAGGTTAAATGGGTTAAGATTCTTAGCTGTCCTAAAGCCATTGGAGTGATTCCTTATTAATCTTTTTCACCCCCTAAGACATCATCTACAGATCTAGGCGGATTTAGTACATAAGATAACATAGTCAGCCCTGCCATAACTATCCATGCAGCTTCTGAAAGGACAAAAGGGTGACAAAAATATGCAGAAACCCTTCCAAAGGTTCATGCTAACAATACTTTCCAGTCTTCCCCTCGCCCATATTCAGCCCTTACTTGTTGCATAAGACAAGTTTTATCGTCATAGGATAATATCTCTGTAACTTGTGATCTAAATTACAAAGAAGTTTGTTGTCCTCCGTGTCCTATGGCAAAACTTGTGAGCATAAGACGGGGTCTTCAATTAGCCCTATTACCGCCGATAACCAAGAGCTTCTTGTTCCTGCAGCAAGGGTGCTCGGCGGCTGTGCCAGCAGCTCCTCCTCCCTGCCTGCTCCCAGACTGCTTGTCCTATGAGTCTCCTCTTTGCAGCACCCTTGATGAGGCCGTAAGGTCTGGATAGAGGGGCTGTGCTGATGGAGAAACTTTCCAGAGCTTTAATTCGGGGAGAGAAATTTCTTTTCCACCAGGCAAATAACAAAAAATCCTAAAAATCCAGAGGAAGTTGTGAGTGATGCTTCTGTCTTAGGCATCCTTCGACGTAACAGGACACTTCAGGGCCTTTGCTTCTGGTAGGAAGGTCATACAGGAGCTTTGCAATGCTTCTACCCTGAAGATGCGCTTTTTGGATGAAAAAAAATTCCAGTTATCCTCTGACATCAACCACATATTTTGCATTATTCCTGTTACCCCATTCAAATGTTGTATCTGTGTGGCAGCAACAGTGTTTCCAGTTTCATGCTCTTCTGCTAGAGCTTGCTTGCTCATCAGCATTTGCTGTGCACTAAAATACGAGTGGCCAGAGGATTTTTATGTGGCTGTCCAGGGCTTAACAGCATTTGGGAACCTTAGGTGTTACAGAAATAATGGTAATATAATTTCAGGGATCAGCTGCCATTTAATCAATGTCAGGAGATTGTCAATTCCATCCATGATTTATGGTTGGGAAAATACAGGATGATCTGTAAAATAACAAGAAGCATCCCCTCCGAAGGGAGTATTTTGAAAACACAGCAAACTGAAACAGGAAACTATTTTGGAAGAATTTTCTCAGGGTTTTGAAGTGCTTGCCTTTAGGATTGAGCTCCCTGTTGACATAGGTGTTCCTTAGCCCTTTTCAGGTGCTACTGTAGTCTCCTGGAGCTCTCAGGAACCCATTACGGTATTTTGGCCTCAAAAAAAGAAAAACACTTAGAAATAGTGAGTGGCTTCTTCAGAGCTGGAGCTGCCTGATAAGTAACCTAAGTGTATGGTTTTCCATGTGTTTTAACGCTTTCTGAAATGTAAGAGCCCAGCCCCACAAACACTGTGGGGCCAGCGTTCCCTGCAGTCGCCATCTCACCAGGGTAATCGCTCTGGGTCGCTTCGATAATATACTTAAGCGGATGCTTAACTTCTTCCATGCTGAGGAAAGCATTTAAGCACAGTTCTTAAATCTCAGTGGCTCTAAATCAAGCGTATCTTTGAAGTGCTCTTCGCATCAGGCTGAATGTCCACTGGCAGATCTTTCAAGGGTGCTAAGAGTTGAATATAAATAAAATTCTGCGTCCCTGCACCGGGCACTCATGCACGCAGGCGTGTGAACCGTTAGGGAGGTGGGATTCTGCTTCCTAGCTCGTCTTGCAAACTCCCCTGGCTCCCAGGCTGTATCATTTGGGCTTTCCACACCGGTTTGCCTGTCTCTAAAATGGGACTCATAATTTTATTTTCTTCCTGTGCTGCAGACATTATAGGTCTTCATATTTATAAAATGGATTCGGGTCACCAGGTGATCAGCAACTTGTAAGCGCGTTAGCAGCCTACGTTAGTGCATCTGGGAGATAGAGCAGCAGTAGGAGCGCTTCTGAAAGGAGGTAGAGCTCTCACACTTCCTCTTTAACGGTACTTAAACCAGAAATATGAAATTATACAGGTATTTGAAAAGCAGTTAGCCCTGTTTAAGGCAGAAAATTTAAAAGCTCACTCTATTCTAGCAGCTGGGAACAACAATTATGGCTTGGGTTGCACTCTGCCCAGTACAGGCACCCTGCTTTCATCATTCCCACTCTGGTGTGATTGGCACCAGCACGCCAGGGATTTTTGTCTGCGTGGAGACCGGCTTGGGAGTCTGCAGAGATGTTCCAGGCAGAATCTGGGAGAGCTCAGGAATGCGTGCTTTATTTAAAAAAAAATAACACGGGAGGCAGTTTAGGTATTTAGCCCCTGAAGCATTTTTTGTATCTCTTAATTACTTATAATCTGACTTTTCTTTCTAATTGAGGCTCCCAGCATCTGTCTAGCTACCAATACTCTTAACTACTAATTTACATTGCAGTTGGCACCTGACCTTACATGACACACGTAAGACTCTTAGACAGATAATCCTGGCTTCTTCTTGAGACTTATGTCGCCATGGAGGGGTCAGTGGTGTGAGACAGCACAGCTTGAGGTGCGAAGTGCCGTGGCAGCTCACACACTTTACCTAGCTGAGTCTGGGAATCCCTTAACAGGCTGATCCGGGCTTTTACACAGCCAGTCCTCCTGCTTTTGTCCTGGGCAGGCATTTCTCTGCCTGTCACTTACAGGCCTTAAAGCAGCATGTCTGTGTTGGTTAATTTGCAGACATCAGTAGACACATTTCACACTGAATTCCACCCTGTGGGGCCGTGTCTAATTGGACAAATTTGAGCAGCAGGCAGAAAAGCCACCGCAGCATGGAGCAGTGATATATGGGCACAGGCACAGGGTTGTGATCTTAAAGACACAGCTCCTCCGCGCCCATCAGGCTCTCACATTTGAAGAGGGATGGCCACGACGAGCGATTTCTAACATCCCGTGGCATCACCGTGATGCTACAGGCTTCTCTGGAACAGTGACGTTCCGAGCGGGCGCATTTCTCTATGCGCGTTCATTCTGCTAACGAAGCGCGCGACGCAGGAGCGGGAAGGTGTTTGCAACTCTGCAGCAGGGCATGGGAACATTTAGTCCAGCCTGAACCCCTGAAATTAGAGGCTTGTTCGGCTTTAAACTGCACAGCTGCGATGCACATTAGAGTTTCTTTGGGGGAATTTCCTGCAGTATTGCAGCCGGCAAGGGGAAGCGGGGAAGGCACTGTTATTAGCAAAAAGAAAGGGGGGGGAAACCCAAAAATAATTTCACAACCTTGGCAATAAAAGTGAGTTGAAGGGTTGTTTCTGGTCATAGATGTTTCTTTTCCATTTTATGTTGCTTAAGCATAATAAATGTCAGATGGCTCGGGTAGCATGTTTTATTAAAATAAGTGAATTTGGAGTTCATGAAAGAGCGCCGCATTGATAGCGTTGCGCACGGGATGGCTTGGTTTGTGCAAGGACCAGGGAGGGATGTCCAGTCCACCTCTCACCCGCATTTGCAGGGACCATTTTTTGAAGGGAGAAATAGCCTGAAATCCTATTTCCACATCGTTGCTTCGGTTTTGGTGTCTCTGCTGAGACCACACACAGAAGTGCCGTCTAACGACAACTGCGAAAAGCCTTTCGGAATGCACGTTTGAAGAATATTACGTGGTTTGGTTGGGTTTTGGTTGATTGGTATTTTGGGCACTTTTGTTGAGTGGATTGAGACTCTAACTTCATTTTCATAAATTGCGGAAGGGGCACACAAAGGTGATGGGTTTCCACTGTCGCGTCTCTACTGCTGTGGTCGGGTGGTGCAGCTCAGCAGAATGGTCCCCGTGAGAAGTCCAGCTCCCCAGTGTCTTGTTTGGAAGTTCATCAGAGTAATTTACAAAATATCGGCCATCCCCCAGTATAATTGTTTCTTAGAATGCATTTTTATTAGTGTGTGCACGTATATTAATGACATTTTGATCTATTACAGGTTCCCTCCTTGAATTTTGTGGGGTTTTTTAAATGTCTCGGAGTAACATTGCTCCGTATTCTGAATTTTCACAGATAACAGTCGTTCTGAAAAGGATCTTATTAAGCACAAAAGCAGAGTGTTGAAACAGCTTCCCAAAGGCTGGCTTTGGGGACAAGTGCTTACATTTTGCATCAGTCAGACCATAGTGCCATGACTCTGAACTTGGACCCAAAATCCTCTGCGTGACTCTGAGAGTGCAGAGAGCTCGCTGGGTGCAACAAGCCGCTTCAGAGAGAAAGCCTAGGGAAAAGAGAAGGAAGTGGCTTGGTGGCTTTGGAAGAATTTGGACAGAGGTTTATGCTAATACTAGAGTATGTTGATGTTCAGGGAGTTAAAGACTTGCTCTTCACGCGAGTGGAGCGATCCGCAGAGCTGCTGCGTCAGCACGGTGTCGCGCCGTGTGTCCAAGGTGGCTCTGCAGCCCCAGAATGCAAAATTAAGTGGATGTCACAAAAAGGTCTCTGCTACGTGCTATGGAAGTGATGGCTTCAACTGCTAGAAACAGTAATTATTGTTATTTTCTGTGATTGATGTCTGTTTATATTTAATGTAGTCTCTAGATGAAAGTCTTTGGTTAATCAGATATGGTTTTAGAAACCAAATCTAAGTCATTCACGTGGATATGGTTGAATTTCCTCCTCTCCTTTCGACCTGTTCCTTCAATCCCACAGCTTAGATCTGAGGGTTTGCTTTACTTAACTTTTTCCAAATTGAAATAAAAAGCAGCTTACTTTAACGTATATCATGGGAGCACTGTGGATTTTTCCCCCTCCGGGTTACTCAAAACAAGCCCTAGGTCCAGCAGTACAGAAAACTTCTGTGAAGCTGAAAGTGCAAGATTTAATGCCTTGTAACTTTAATCTGTTGCCATAATAAATTATTTATGCAGAAAGTGTCAAAAACGCGTATGTTGCAAAGCAGTAAAACCTGCCGCCGTGGTGGGTGAAGGCAGGGGAGGTCGTGCCGCTGCCCGCCGGCACCCTGAGCAGGCAGCAGAGACATCAGCGGCGATTCAGGCTCTTCTCTCTGGGCACACCTCTGCTTTTCCTACGGGATCAGTGCTGTTTTCCATTGCAGCTGGTGAGAGTCTTCCAGTGGAAGCCCTTAGAAATACCATGACACCTATAAATACTAGACTGTCTTCAAAAACACATTAAGCATTAGGCCGGCAGCTGCCAGGGTATGAAAAGAAGGTCAGAAAACCCAAGGCTAGTAAATACTTGAGGCCAGTTTTCTGGTTGATGGGGAAAGACACGTGAACAGGTGACGAGGGAGACTCCTGCCAGGCAGCCCTGGTGCCGGGAGCCCAGTCCGACCCGACTCCATCACCCACTTACTCAGCTCTCCTAAGGGAGTGGCAGGACTTCTTCTGCCCTCTCCACCTCATTTTTCTCCTCCTGCTAACTGGGAGATGCATCTCGTGTACCCAGTAGGGTAACCAGTGAGGGTGCCAGCCCCGTGCGATCCCCAGCCTGAGCTGCGTGCGCCCATCAGCAGGAGCCCGAGTAGCTTCCAGAGAGGTTTGTAAATATGAATCGTCGCTTAAGTGCCAGAATTATAATTAAAAAGGTTCTCTCTTTTGGCTTTTGTCTACATACTTTCCTAATACTGTCATTTGGCAAAGCTGGGTGTCTCTCACAATGTAATTGCCACAGAACATTTCCTTGAAAGAGCAGCAAGACCCCGCCTCCTCCTAACACTTGCATGTGGAAAGCACCAACTGTTTTATAGGCATTAGTGAATTATGCTTTTCAGTGCAAGGAGGTATTAGCTGTCTGTACAGCTGAGACAGCTGTAAAACAGCTTCTGAGATGAAGTGACCTGCCTGAGGCTGCATGTCGGGTGCTGTAGTAGAGGCAGGAGCTGCAGTCGTGCCTCTTCCAGAGGGAAAATACAGAGGCTTTTACAAGATAGTCTGTGTGTGTGTGTATCATTTGTCTTCTTTTCCTCCTCCACAGGGGTCTTGAGGTAAGAAGGGACCGTCTTGTCCCAGGGCAGCAGCACCATGGGATGCACGTTC